>NW_014577683.1:181004-184533 GCF_000485595.1 Priapulus caudatus
GAGAGAGAGAGAGAGAGAGAGAGAGAGAGAGAGAGAGAGAGAGAGAGAGAGGAAAGAGAGGAGAGAGAGGAAAGGAAAGAGAGGGGAGGGGATTGAGATAAAAGTGTAAGTAAGAATAAGACGATGAGCACTTCTTTTCTATCATCATCATCGTCCAACCGAAAGCACCTTCATCTCGTTAGTAAGAGTTAGACCCACTTGCTTTACTTACCTTTGTCCAACAACTTTTTTGAAAAAGGTGGTGAGAGGCTGGTACGAGTTGGAAGAACAAAAGTTGGAGTTGGAAGTACAAGAAATCCCATAGAACTATGTACACAAGTTATAATATTCAAACTATCAAATTAAAATGTTTAAATTGCCAAAAAATGTGTGTGCTTATGTGGTGGTGGTCATTGTATGTACACCGAATCTATTTAAGAATGCAACTCATGGTGATACATAGAAGAACATCTTCACCTTTACATCTGTGAGGCACTAATTCTATCTACAAAATGGCTTCATTAGAGAAAAAGCATGTAGCATATTCTATGTGCAGTGTAGTGAAAGAAAACGAATTTCCTCTGGCGTAGGAGGATTGCAGCGTGAAATAACTGACAAACACTAGCTACTCCTGTGGGGTGTATGTCTCTTCCCCATGAGGGTAAGGGGTCTACAGGAGAATTATAACATTGGCATAAAATGCTGACTAGATGACTAGTGATTATCAGGTAGATATTGCCTGTCAGCATTCCGAAATAGTCATACATACTATAACCACTGCTTAGTAATGAAATGCAGAGAAGTTGACAACTTGGTGTGCATGTGTAAAAAATTAATAAACTTCCGTAAAATTAATAAAATTCCGTATTGGAATTCTATCCCTTTGTCTTTAGTAAGTTGCAAATTAGCAGCTTTTTCTACTGCGATCTGCAGTGTTGATCTATCTATTTGATCAACTTGTCTCTATGTCTTCAATATAGTCCCTTGGACTTTGAAGACTATTACAGTTACTTATGAGATTATGAGGTTATAAACTGGCATAGTTTGATCGACTTATGGTAGGGGCACACGAGCGATTTTTATCGCCCGATCGCCGCGAATTCTAAAATCGCTCGAAAAATCGCTCGCGTGGGCCCGTTCAGTGCAACGCGATTTTAATCGCCCGAAGCCACGAATCGCCCGTTTTATCGCAAATGTTAGATAACATATTTTTGGCGATTTATTTACGCCGGGCGATTATTATCGGCTGTGTGCCCCGCGTGACGCGGCGTATTTTGTGTCGCCCGAGTCGATTTTTCTAAACAATCGGGACAGTGTTGTTGTTATCATGTGCATGTTAAATGGTCCGTCCAATACTGTAGAAGTGGTCGCGAAAAGAAGGCGAATTGGTATTTCTGTGGTCGGAAAGGCATGCCTTTTTGACATTACGATCCGCTGAATACGGGATCATGTAGCGAAGTGAGCTTCGCTATTAACAGAAATAGCGCTGAGACTTGCACGATGTAATGTTTCAGTGTCTTTCTTCTACTTGAGTAGACCCCTCTACCTTTCCGGCGCATTATCCCAACTGCTGGACCCACCGAACTTTCGATTCAGCCCAACGAGCCCTTCTCCGTATTTTGTTTCTTTTTAGAAGCAAATAAACAGCCATAACAACACGCAAACAACCATTTTTCTCGGCGGTTCGGCCAATTTGTACCGATCACATGATCGATTGGAAAATTCTGTCGAGTGGCGTTACGCGTACGCTTCAAATTCGCCACGTACGTGTGCCCTGTCGTGATGCGGGTCGATTAATTCGGCTACGGTGTGCCCCCTTCGTGATCGGCCGCGATTAAATTCTGCTGGGCAATTTTAATCGCCTGGCGATCGGGCAGTAAAAATCGCTCGTGTGCCCCTAGCATTAGCAACGAACATCTCACCGGGGCCTGGGGGGGGGGTACAGTTAGGGCACAGTTATCTCATTCAGATGGATATGTGACATAGCAACAGGTAATTGAATATAGACTGATGGCTTTGAACAGCTAATTGAAAATTATATTAACATTTCACAGTTACCAGCACATCAAACACAAACGGATTGTACTGCAGCAAATTTGAACCTGACATATATACGCAGTGCTTGGAAATAGCAGCTGTCCCTATTTATATATTATTCACGATTTACATTGTTCACGGATATTAAGATTTCTTGCATGAGCCTAGGCAAAACACTCGGAATTGAAGTATGAAACTGAGACATTATGTGCCAGCTAGCCTACACCAGTTGGTTGGGATTGTTGTGCAGTTTCAGATGCAAAATAGTTGAAAGCAAACTGTTATTACACCATAGATTAATGGTACTATTTACTACTTTATAACACGCGTATATAAGATAGCGAGCTCGGTTAGAGTTAGTGTAGTAGTAGGGTTAGAGTTAGTGTTAGGGTTAGGGTCTTGGTTGTCCACCGGACAAGTCTCAGAAACACTGAGTTAGCGTTGGTCCGCGCGCAAATCTGCTGGTTGTCTCGCGTCGCTTATTTTCGAGCACTGCAAGTCTTACAGATACCATCGCAAACATTCTCGCCAAACAAAGATCATTGTACTTTTTAATGCATCTATGTGGAAGACAGAAGGGTACATGTATATGCTACACAGGATTTATAGGAAGGGCATGTAGGTAATGCCGATTGCTGTGGATATTAGCCGTTTTTTTATTGTGGGGGCTACAGTACAGCATGGGAACTAAGGAAGGAAACCACGGCATTAGGTGATGGTAAAAATTCCATGGTAAAAACTAGAACAGGCGCAGTTGTCGCCAACTACATGTATCCCTCCGTGTTCTCTCCAGCATGTGTAAAGATATACGAAAGTTTGGTCACGCTAGTCAATTTAGGGGCCCGCTGTTTATTTAGAGCGGAAGGCGAAGATATTGATGAAGGTCAATGGTCAAGCGTCTAAATGTCGAAATAAAGGTTGCCAGTTGCCCTGGTTTCGGTATGAGACACGACCTTCTCCCCAAGATGTGTAAGTATACCAAGTTTGGTCGCGCAAGCGCTCAATTAGGCGGCTGATTAATAGATTAGAAAGCGAAATATAATCAAGAGTCAAGGTCAAATAAAAAGCCGCCAGTGACCTCAGTTTTGGTACGCCGACACACATTCTCCCCAAGATGTGTAAGCTATACCAAGTTTTCGGTACGCTAGTCAATTAGGGCCGCAGTTATAGATGCGGAAGGAAAATATGATCAAACGTCAAGGTAAAGCCGCTCAAATAAAGGTCGTCGCTTGACACTTGGTTTTGCGTACGCGACACACCTTCTCCGCCAAGATGCTTGTAAGCTGATTAGCAAGTTTGGGGTGCGCTAGGTCAATCTAGGGCCGAGTTATAAGAGCGGAAAGGAAATATGATCAAGGTCAGAGTAAAGGTCAAATAAAGTCGTAGCTGACCTGGTTTTTAGTAGCCGCTAGCGGTAATTAGGGGCCCGAGTTAGAGAGCGCGAGGGCGAAAATATTGATCAAGGTACAAAGTTAAAAGGTCAAATAAAGGTCGCGCCACCCAGATCGTATGA
>NW_014577684.1:0-410 GCF_000485595.1 Priapulus caudatus
CAGCAGCAGCAGCAGCAGCAGCAGCAGCAGCCAGCAGCAGCAGCATTCGCAGGCTTCATTCTCACCGGTGCTACTGCTACTACGCTACTACTACTACTACTACTACTACTACTACTACTACTACTGCTACTGCTACAGCTGCTACTACAGCTCCTACTGCTACTACTACTACTGCATCTGATACTGCAGCTTTAACGGGTGAAGCCATCGATCTGTGGTTTGGGAGGCTGAGGAAAGCAACGCTTGCGTCGCTCGTCGTTCGTCGCTGTCGTCGTCGTTGTCATCACCGCCGCGCGCCGCGAGAGCAGACGCCTTCATTTCAGCTAAAAGCGTTTTGCGATTTCAGTCAGATGGAGGGAGACAAGGAGGGGGAGATGGAGAGAGACAGGGAGGGGGAGATGGAGAGAGAC
>NW_014577684.1:2197-2709 GCF_000485595.1 Priapulus caudatus
CACACACACACACACACACACACACACACGCACACACACACACACCTCGCCCTCATTCGCTAGCGAACTGTTTTACTGCTATAATGGTAATCTGCTTCGCGCTCGTGACTCGCGAACACTATGCTAAGTAATAAATACGAACACAAGCGCACTCCTCTATTGACACTTGCCAGCATGCTGTGTGTTTGTAATGCCCGAAACGTTCCCCTCCCCACCAAGAGGTGGCGCCACGCTGCAACGCTTGTGTGGGGAGTGAGCATTGTGAATTGTGGAAAGGAAACGGAATTGTGGAAAGGAAAGAAGGAAGACAGGCGGGGAGAACGAGTAAAATGGGAGAAGGCGGAGGAAGTGGGGAGGAGGGAGGTGACAGGGGAGAAGGGCGAGAACTGAGAGAGGAGAGGAGTGGGAGAGATGCAGCAGGTGGGCAAAAAGGAGGCGAGGGGAGAATAGGAGGGAAGGCGAGGCGGAGGGGAGGGAGGGAGAGGGAGAGAGGGGGAGAGGGAGAGGGAGAG
>NW_014577684.1:8914-9764 GCF_000485595.1 Priapulus caudatus
GCTGCTGATGTTGCTGCTACTGCTGCTACTGCTATAGCTGCTGCTGCTGCTACTGCTGCTGCTGCTGGTGGTGGTGGTGGAGGTGGTGCTGCTGCTGCTGCTGATGTTGCTGCTACTGCTGCTACTGCTACTGCTCTCTCTTTGTCTTTCTCTTTCTATCTCTCTCTCTCTCTCTCTCCCTCTCTCCCTCTCTCTCGCGCTCTCTCTCTATATCTCTCTCTCTCTCGCTCTACCAGTCTCACTCTAGCTCTCTCCCCCAGTCTTTCCCTCACCCCACCATCCCCCCTCTCCCCCTCCTTCTATATCTTCCTCTCACTCAGTTCGCGCAAAGTTCAATAAGTTTGTCTGCCGCGCTCGCTCTCTCTCTCTCTCGGCGCGTGGACGCGTCGCCATCCCTGCCGGGTCCCGGTGTCCGCGCATTGATTGCTCACCTCGGTGCGTTGCGGTGACGGGTACGCGCTCAGTATGTGCTACATATGTAGAATATCAGCAGTTCATAAAGACAAATGTCTAATTTTGTCTTATTATTATTATTATTATTATTATTTTTATTATTATTTGTCTTTATTAACTCCTGATAATATCAAGATCAAGAGCTAATAAATACCTGTGTATTATTAGCTGTTTTATACTGTGTATAACTGTTTTATACTGCTAAATACCTGTGTATTATTAGCTGTTTTATACTGCTAAATACCTGTATTATTAGCTGTTTATTAGCTCTTGATAATATATAAGATACCTCTCTCTATGTGTCTGTCTGTATCTCTCTGTCTCTCTCTCTCTGTGTGCTTCTCTTTCTATTTCTCTCTCTCTCTCTCTCTCTCTCTCTCTCTCTCTCTCTCTCTCT
>NW_014577684.1:11061-13048 GCF_000485595.1 Priapulus caudatus
TGTACGACGAGAGAGAGGAGGGGAGGGAGAGGGGTAGGGAGAGGAGGGGGAGGCAGATAGAGAGGGGGAGAAAGAGGAGTAGGGAGGGAAAGAGAGGCGGCATTTAAAGAGGAGGGGTGGGAGCGTAGGTAAGGTAAAAGAGACGGGTTGACTATTCGTCTTTGTATCGTATCGTATCGTATCGTATATTGTCCCACTCTTGTATTTCACAAGGCATCACTGCTGGTGAAGGTGCGACTCCCAGGATATTCTAGGAATGCGAACTTTCATCTCATCATTTTCATTAATTTGTACCTCCAGCATTTAATTCTGCTAATCTTATTCTTTGATCGCTATATTTTAGCAATTTCCTCACGAGGTCGGGAGCAATTTTAAGTAACTTGGGATCGTCACATTTCCAGTCTTCAAGAATCTGTGTTCTATTATACATCATGAGTCCATCATTGGACTCCCCTTTATTTATATCCCGATATCCAAGACCATTATATAGATGTAATATATATTATAAGTCTTCTTTTTCTCCCCCACTACACAGGTCACGTCATTAGTGCACTTATTTTTAAAGCAAGCATTAAAATCTATCATGCATGTCTTGCATTTAAACACAAAACAAGAATCCTCATAGGACATTGACGTCATATAATTCTTGAATCCATAATTATTAATATTAATCGTTTTCAATTTTGTTTTTGTTGCTCCTTCCCCTTCGTCCCTTTCTATCACGTTTTTTTTAGAATGGCCTCTTTTACTTTTTGTAGAAGGAGAGAGGTTGCCCCCCCCCCGAGGAGCGGGATGAGGGAAGGGAGTGGGGAGGAGGTCTGTCGTGTGAGAGGAAGGGTTGGGTGGTGACGAAGGGGGTGTTGGTGTGTGGGGGTGTGTGAGGGAGGGGGGAAGGTGATTAGATAACGATTCAGTTAGTTAGTTTCATGTGTTCTTCTGATTAGTTCGTCTGCGGTTGCCGTGGTTACCGCGTATGTACGGTACAGCAGACGCTGCCGATTGGCAGCTACCGGTGGCGCCCTCTGGTGCCTGCAGTTTATTTGGTCGGCAGAATTCGCCGACGTGAATTGTCGACGTTGTCACTTGTGTGTTTCCGGACGGCCGGAAGTTGCATCGTGCGTGCGCATGCGTACGCGCGTGCTTGTGTGCGTGTGTTTGTCTAGTGTCTGGGTCTGTTCCTCTGTATGATTCCGTCTTTGTTGATGTTTCGCGCTCTCTCGCTTTCTTCCCCCCCCCCTTTCTCTCTCTCTCCTCTCTCTCTCTCTCTCTCTCTCTCTCTCTTCCTCCTTTCCACTCCTTCTTTCCCCTCCTCCTTTCCCCTCCTCCTTTCCCTTCCTCCTTTCCCCTCCTCATTTGCCTCCTCCATGTCTTCTTCCTCTTCTTTGTTCTCCCGCGCGTCACCACCCAAAGCATTCCCGCCGTTATCCTCATCTTCATCCGCGTCTCCCATGGCAACCGGAGCACGGAGCGACGGAAGAAGGCAGTAGCCAGACGACCTTTCGACCAAGATCGTAAAGGGATAAAAATAATATATTATGAAATTTATTATGATAGGATTATGAAATAATATAATAAGACCAATGATCAAGGTGTCTTCTCTGGGGGGGGGGAACCCCCGAAAAGGAACACCCTTCCCTGTGTGTTCTCTACTGCTGCGGTTGTGGGTAAATTAGACAGGGACCCCCCCCCCCCCAAAGACCAATGACCAAGGTGTTTCCTCTGGGGGGTGGATGACCTTCCCCCTCCCCTTCCCTGTGTGTCATCAACTGCTGCGGTTGTGGGTAAATGAGACGGGGACCCCCGAAAAAACGCGCCCGGCGGCATCTGTGTAAACATCGTGGGGAAATATCCGATCGAGTGATCACCTCCTCCAGCACATCTGTGGAATGGTGATAGAGAGAGAGGAGGGAGATAGAGGGAGGGAAAGGGAGGGAGGGAGCGGGAGAGAGAGAGAGGGAGAGAGAGAGAGAGAGAGAGAGAGAGAGAG
>NW_014577684.1:20522-26075 GCF_000485595.1 Priapulus caudatus
TCTCTCTCTCTCTCTCTCTCTCTCTCTCTCTCTCTCTCTCTCTCTCTCTCTCTCTCTCTCTCTCTCTCTCTCTCTCTCTCTCTCGCTCTGTCTCTCTCTCTCTCTCTCTCTCGTTTTCTCTCTTCCTCCTTCCTCTTTCGCCCGCCCTGCATTCTACAGTGTATAGCTTGAGTAAAAAAATCCACACGGCAAATATCAACCGTGGGAGCCCAAGATACAAGATACAAGATACAACTGTGTACATAATTACGTACTCACGCACGCACGCACTCACGCACGCACGCACATGTACACATAATACACGCGCATGTAGCAACCACATAGGTACGTATCCACCTCTCCTGCCTCTGCCTCTCCTCTTGCCTCCTGCCTCCCATCATCCACCGCTAATGGACGCCCTGTGGACCGGACCTAACTACTCCCTCCCGCGCGCAGGGAGGTGGTGGGTAGATGCACCCGGATTTACCGCACTGTACACGTAGTGGGGAAAAGGGCTGCAGGCTGGTGAAGGGGGAAGGGAGAAGGGGGAAGGGAGAAGGGGGGAAAGGGCGTGCTGAGTGGAGGCGTATACCAGCTGTTGTCGAGGAGGGAGAAGGGCGGATGGCTGCCTGTCTGATGAGGTGGGAGGGGAGGGAGGGGAGGGAGAGAGGGAGAGAAGGATGGAGGGAGGAGAGAGTGAGAGAAGGATGGAGGGAGTTAGGGATGGACAATTTATTGCGCATACACTCACACCTAGACACTGACGCACACACACACACACACACACACACACACACACACACACACACACACACACTCACGCACGCACGCACGCACAAGCACACGCACGAATGCACGCGCGCATCACAGCCTGTCTGCCTGCCTGTCTGCAATTTACAATCTGCCTTCTCTGGTTCACAGCTTCACTCTAATTTAGGATCGATTATCACACACACGCGCGCACGCACGCACACGCACGCACGCACGCACGCATACACGCATACATACATACATGCGTGCATGCGTGCATGCGTGCACGTACACACGTACACATGCAATACTGTACACATACACGTACACTGTACTAGCCAGACGATATGAACACAGGGCGCCGCACTTCGTACGTCAGTGCTTAGGTAGTAACATGAAATGAGAGAGAGGGAGAGAGAGAGAGAGAGAGAGAGAGAGAGAGAGAGAGAGAGAGAGAGGGAGGAAAAAGAAAAGCGTGAGAGAATGAAGGACAGAAAGAGNAGTAGTAGCAGCAGCAGCAGCGCGGTCCTGGCGCGTTCACCCCGCGTGCACACCAGCCTGTATTACGCACATATGTACATTCATTCATAACGCGTATCGTACACAGCTGATCACTCAATTCATTACCAGTCTACTGATGCTCGTTGCCGCTATCCGGCCGCGGTGCACGAGCGCGGCAGAGACAGACAGAGCGCGTACAAGCAGCAACACCAGCGTCGCGTCCTGAGCCAATATTGTGATTCTTTCACAATTTGTCAGAGCGTAAAATATTTACCCAATGAAACATTAAGCAGAGGACTTACTCTAGGTGATAGCGCCGCCGAATGAATGTGCGATTACGAATATTTACCGCGGTTTTATATAGTCAGAGTTGATGATCGCGCTGGTGAATAGAAGAAAACAAATGTTTGAGATGAAAAAAAACACTCCTGCGTCGTTGATAGCGAATCGTGTAGAAATGTAATCAAATACCGAGTTAGTGACGGACGTATTGCAGTTTGCACTGAACTAACTAACTAACTATCTAACTGACTAGCTAATTAAGTAACTATCAAACGGACTAACTAACTAACTAACTAACTAACTAACTAACTAACTAACTAACTAACTAACTAACTAACTAACTAACTAACTAACTAATTAACCAACTAACTAACTAACTAACTAACTAACTAACTAACTAACTAACTAACTAACTAACTAACTAACTAACTAACTAACTAACACCTAATTACCTAACTAACTAACGATTTATTTCCCGTACGCCATTGCAGTAGTAGAATTAGCAGTAACACGAAGAACGTTTCTGACAAAGTGGTTTTATTTCATGATGGATGTGCAAATGTTCCAATGCGATCAATCCGTATATGACACTCACACTCGCACAAACCTTATTATAAATTCACACGGCTGTTTACATTTACAATGACCTGCGTTTAAAACTTAATAAGTACACACGCATGCGGGCGCGCTATTGGTCGCACTCACGAACAAACCACGTACATACACACACACACGCGCGCGCGCGCAAATACGCATCGACAGAGAGCGGATGCAATATCAGTGCGCTGAATCTTCCGCGTTCATTCTTCGACGGAAATCGCACGTAAGTTGTGCTCTAACGAACATGGGAAAATAGGCGTCGATCCCCGACAGGACCTCGTGACGTCATCGGGTCTGCCCGTGACGTAATAGGTTCGTCCGTGATATCATCGGCCGATGACGTCACGGTTTGTCTTCGAACGCTATCGTTGAGGTAAAGGTTTAGATCTGAGACCTGACTGCGAGAATAAGATTCACTAGGACTCTTGTAATATAGTGATGGAACAAGTCAATCTACCGTGCAAGTATAACGAATTCATCAGACGTACAATAAAGCGCGAAACCCACACCCACACACACACACACACACACACACACACACACACATGCACACGCACGCACACACAAATACACACACGCGCACGCATACACACATGCACACACAGTTATTTATATATATATAGACATTGACAATCAATGTAGGTCTATATCGGTATATACATCCGGGGGAATTGGGAGAATAAGCGCGAGGTGTGTGTGTGTGTGTGTGTGTGTGTGTGTGTTTTTTCTACTACTAAATGATAGCTTAGTGGGTCAGATCTAAAATCACCATCAGGTATATGAGGTTGAATGAGGTAGCATATCCTACGATTCGGTGTTCGCGGATATGGCGTGGAGGTAAGAATAACCATGGAGACCTCGTCTAAATACTGCACATACGTGTCCATCTGCTGATACAGGAGACACACACCGACGCACGCAAGCACACACACGAACGCACGCACGCACGCAACGCACGCACGCACGCGCGCACGCGCATAGAAAAACAAAGCACACGTACACACACCTAATTCTCGTCATGTTAGTTTCGTTGGCCCCTACGTTTTCACGTTCCGTGAAGCCGAGCGTGACGTCAGCGGATATCCGTTTACCATATTCTACGCTTGGCGCGTATACGGTTGCACATACCAAAAAGTTTGATAAACCTCTGAAACACGCGAGTTTCGCGTGATAGAATCACACAGTATGGAGCGTCACTGGCAACGTAAATGAACACATTATATATATGAGTACCGTTATTAGGGAGAAAGCAACTATTAGTGCAGCATCAAGCATGCACCCCACACGCTCAATACGCAACTAAACGGCTCGAATAGTAAGAGGTTGATCTTGGTTGAGGTTGTTTAAACACCAGTATAACTAACTATGCCTCGGACGAATCGTTTAGCTAATTCCTGTCAATCGTCAGGTGTTGATCAGTTGGTTATGATCTGATAGCCCGTAGCGCTGGTATATGTAGTCTTATACTATAGCTACTCATTCGGTGTCAATCTATAATACCGTCTAGTCGGTAGCTACGCGCTCGTCCTTCGTTAGCTATTTGTGACCCATATTACCGCCATGTGGCGCAACGGTCGTACCAAAAGAACAGCCCTTCATCTTTGACATCTAAAACAAAACGACGTGATCACAGTATTATCTCGTAAAATTGAACATGCACAATAAGTAGAACGTTCGAGGTTAATAAATGATCAAACGATTCTGATCAATATATACAAAGCATCGGTTAGTCTAGTAGAAAATTATCGGCCCACAGTCTAAACACGCACACGTTTGTTACCCCTCCCCCCCCCCCCGAGCTCGACCCGTCAGTTCTAAACACTAAAGCGTCGCTAGGTGTTGCGGTATTTTCAATACAGTTTTTCCTATGTATAACCCCATGTTTTAACTAATGAATTTCTGCTAGGTGTATCTTTTGAATCGAAAGATTTCACAATCACTTAGCTACTCCTGATTATTTCTCTAACCAGTTTCTACCGCCACTTTCTTTCTAAAAACAAATAGAAAAAGAGAAGACAGTTTTTCACACGATGAAGGTAAATTAGCAATAGGACGAGGTAAATCGCCTATAACTGGTATTAGGGGGTTTCCCGCGTGCGACATTCCATAGTCATTCATTCCCAGCCTTGACTTACTCCCATGCGAACTATCTCACAGAATATTAGCTCCGAACTTACACCTTGTACCACTTCACATTTTTAAATATTGGACGTATTACAGGAACTTATTCGAGGAAAGATTTACCATGTTTCTAAATTTTATCTAGGCGGTAACGTGGTCTTTTACGTGTATGCGCATTTCGTCAACAAGTGAACACTGCTCGGGAGATAATCAACGTCATCATGTCGCTGAGATCTTTGGCTTCGGATCTAAAATACGGATCTAAAATACGGATCTAAAATACGGTAGCGTTAACTCGTTCCTGTGTGCCCGGGTTCTTTCAGAGTGACATCGTACAAAGCACAAATTTTTCTCGTCTATTAAAATATCTTCGTTTACAATCTCACCATACACGAACGCCTGACCTCTTATACAATGTCACAGCGAGGATTTAGCAACGTCAGCACGCTTCGTAACTGAACACGGTAGATTCCGCACACAGTGACACGCTGCTTTGACTCGCGCGCTGTTTCCGTGCGTATTTCCAAATATGGCAACTCCTGTTACCTTATATGTCATGATAACATCGTATATATTACGGTACACGCACGCCGAATCGCTACACTGTGATAAATTTATAATGGTGAACCTTGTAAATATTTTATACTAGTACGATGATCCCTGTGCTCTTTAATAAAATATCGTCCAGTGCGTTATTTATGTGTATATATATATATATATATATATATATATATATATATATATATATACATATGGATATATATATATAGTCTATATTATACACACTCCTGATATCAGCTCGTCGCAGAAACGTTACAACAATAGAAATAACATACTAGTTAGACATGTGTCTCTATAATATATTTCTATGGTTACAACTGTCGAAACATTGATGAATTTTTCCTATGGTAACGAGAAAGCGTGGAGGCACGCGTATACAGCTGGTATGACTACTCGCGATGCCAGCCAGCATATGTACATGCATTGTTGAGTGGCGCTGAAAAAATTTGGAAATGAGGAGAGCAAATTTCTAATGCGAAGAATTTTTAAAGGTGCGTTGTTTCGCCGTAAAACAATGAGTGAGAGGGACAAAGAGCGAGAATCCGTAAATATTTTTGCCTCGCGGACAGATGGTCGTCCTTCTCCGTATAACCTGCCACGGGTCTCTCTCCCCGCCCTCTCTCTGTGTCTATCTGTGTGTGTGTCTCTCTCTCTCTCTCTCTCTCGCTCGCTCTCTCTCTCTTTCGCGCTCTCTCTCTCTCTCGCTCTGTCTGTCTCTCTTTCTCTCTCTCTCTCTCTCTCTCTCTCTCTCTCTCTCTC
>NW_014577684.1:26085-29415 GCF_000485595.1 Priapulus caudatus
ATGTGTGTGCGCTCCTGAGCGCGTGTTGTGTGTGCGTGTATGCGTGTGTGTGTGCGTGTGTGTATGCGTGTGTGTGTGTGTGCGTGTGTGCGTGTGTGTGGGTGTGTGTGCGTGTGGTGATGTTCGGAGCGCCAGGATTACGAGCAAAATATAAATTAACGTCGAGGCGTGCATAACTTTGGCATACACATACACGCATTTCGATTGCACTCAAAACAAGATTGCACTCCAAACAAGATTGCACATATCAAGCATTAATAACGTAAAATATTTAATACTATACGCGCACGTGACGCATTGTTTCGCCCCGGAATGATAATTTTTTAAGTAGTAATCGCGTGTGTTTATACAGCGGCTTGGACCCTGGCGGGAAGAGCTGGCGTGAATTCACGCAACACCAATGAATAAACTTCGCGGCAAAAGCACGCGTTGAGTAAAGCTGGTTATTTATAGACTTGCTATTGGGTACGTTGTCGGTATAAGTAATGCGAGTAGAATGTTTGTGCGAGCGTTACGTACTTGCGGAATGCATGACGCTCGCGTAATACCGGCTTGTGAATTTAGTAATTAACGCTCATTCGGGCATGTAGTCGTTTCGCAGATAGCTACACGCACGCGCAGGCGTGCACACGCACACGTGCACGTGCAGACGTACACACGCACACATGCACGCGCGCACACACGCAGCACGCGCGTACACACGCACACACTTACACGCACGCATACGCACTTAACTATACATAAACACACGCGCATATACATCACTGCATCAATACTTCGTCGGGGAGTGTCTCGCTAGAACACGTAAAATAATAGAAGACAGTCAGTCTTGTACCGTATGCGTGTCTCAGGCCATTGCTACATAAATCACATATACATCGACTTCTCTCTTTCGCAGCTACGGTCCCCCTCGTAATAAAATTAAGTAATACTCGCCACTTGATAAACACATACACACTGCAACCATATATACAAAATCCTAAGACTAGCCGCATACTTAGAGATAGCTACTCGATGCAAGGTGTGTCATACAGAATGCGTTTGCTGCTGCTGCTGTACGCTGCGCTGGAGGTCCTATTCGCCCACATACGCACATAAATCTAAACGACGATATAACGAATGACAGTTAGCGTCAACTTTAATCGTATGAATACGCGTCTCTGTTCGCGTTAAATCTATAGACGTTGGACTCGTGGAAAATTTGATTAAATTCTTCCGGTGTAGACTGCCGATATTCTGACTAGAATTATAAAATAATTTTTTCTAGAGCCGTTTTCTGTGAATTTCGCTGTTATAATACGATTCTCAGAATACGGACTTCATAGTATAACGCATATATGTTCATAACATCCGAATACAGAGCGCATTGCACGATGCCCGGCTAGGACGTGTTTCACACACACAGTGTTAAGTTGAACGATGGAGAAACACACGTAGATCTGAGAATGATATAGACGCTCAAAGAATAATCCGCTTACGCTCGGAGACAATACGAACTCTATGTTCGCCACGTTACAGTTCGGTGCATGGTGAACAATCAATAACAAAGTACTTCATCGAAAACAAAAAAATATATAAAACAGATCTAATAAATACACTCTAATTTTAGCCGTTTTGATTAATCTGCTGCTGGTAAAATCCGAAACAGAAACATCGAATACATCGCTTACAGTTCTGACGAATGACGATACTTGCTCTCAGGCTCGCTGTCTCTCGTGCTCTCTCCCTCTCCCTCTCGCGCTCTCTCTCTCCCTCTCGCGCTCTCTCTCCCTCTCTTTCAATGTTCGTCAACCGTCTCTCGGCCCCTCTCGAGCTCACGCGTTGTCATGGAGTCGCTCCGGCGTTCAATTCTTCCGTCGATCTTCGTCAAGCCGCGTTCTGTTGACAAGTTCCGCTTCCCGAGACTCGATGTGAATTTACAAACATCATTCGTATATATATATTTTTTTTACATATATACACACGCGCGCGCGCACACGTACGCACGTGTGCGTACGTGGGGCGTATGGGCGTGTGGTGTGTTGGGGCGTGTGTGGAGTGATTGGTGTGTGGGTGTGCGTGTGTGTGTGCGTGTGCCCGTGTGTGTGTGTGTATCTCTGTGTGTTTGTGTGTTTGTATGTCCGTATGTCTCTCTCTGTGTGTGTGTCTGTGTGTGTGTCTGTGTGTGTCCGTGATGTCCCGTGTCTATATACGCAGTCGTGGAGCAGCGCACGCAGCGCACGCTACCTCACATCTATAGTCAATGCTGCGCCGAGAATTTCATCCGCTTCTGCTTCTGCCGCTGATTGCAGAACCACACGCGAACCACATTCTTCTTCAAGTCCAGCTTTTCGGCAATGGCGGCAATCTTCTCACCCGACGGCCGCGGCTGCACGGCAAAGTACGCTTCCAGCGACCTCTTCTCCGGCGCCGCGATCGACGTCCGCTTCCGCTTCTTGTCGCCGACCTTTCCCGACTGATCGGGGATCTCTCCCTTCCTAGCCTTCGCTTCGGCGTCTTCCAGCCACGCCTGCAGGATCGGTTTCAGCGCTACCATGTTGTTGTGGCTGAGTGTGAGCGATTCGAACCGACAGATCGTCGACTGACTCAGCGAGCCGACGCCGGGCAGCTTGAGGTTTGCGAGTGCGTTGCCGACGTCTGCCTGCGTCACACCAAGCTTGATGCGTCGCTGCTTGAAGCGCTCGGCGAACGCTTCCAGCTCGCGCGGGTCGGCGTCCTGGTCTGGATGTATGGACATGTTGTGAGGGTTGAGGCCGTGGTGCGACGCCTGCATGCCGTGATGGTGATACATGGAGCCGTGGTGAGGGTTGTGCGGCGAGGCGACGTTGTGATGGTCCGTCGTGCCCATGCTAGACACGATGCCCATCGAGGAAGCAGGCAGCGCCGACATATCCAGGAGGTCCATCGTGTCGTGGTGCATGCCGTGATGGGACATCTGTGGTCGCCCGCCAGGGTGCGCGCCCATGTTGGCTGGGTGAGGGTACATGCCGTCATGATGCTTCATGTGAAGACTGGAGCTCTTCGAGATGTCCACGGCTGCCAGCGCCTCGGCCCGACTCAGGAGGCTTTCGTCGAGTCCTCCGAAGAGGTTGCCCTGTAAGAGAGAAGCAGGAGAGATGCGATAAAGTAACGAGCACGCACGAGACTATACACGCACGCACGCACGCACGCACGCACGCACGCACGCACGCACGCACGCACGCACACACGCACACACGCATGCACGCATGCACGCACGAGACTATACACGCACGCACGCATGCACGCACGAGACTATACACGCACGCACGCACGCACGCACGCACGCAGGCACGCACGCACGCACGCACG
>NW_014577684.1:29899-31575 GCF_000485595.1 Priapulus caudatus
ACACACACACATATATATATAGAGAGAGAGGGGGTGAAAGCCAGGGAGACCGGGAGACAGAGAGTCAGAGAGATAGTTAAACATAGAAACGAGGAGACAGAGATACCGTGAGATAAAGAAACAGAGAGACAGCGAATGAGACAGAAATACAGGGAGATAGATATACAGTGCGATAGAAATACAAAGACAGAGCGATGCAGAAAGTTAGAGAGTCAGTGATTGTTTGTGCGTGCGTGCGTGCGTGCGTGTGTGCGTGCGTGTGCGCGCGCGTGTGTAAGAGAGGGCGAAAGAGAGCGGGTTTCATGAATCTTATCCGTACACATGCTCTGATACACCTGCGCCAAATTTACGCTGGGGAGTATTATTGGGGGCGTTTTATTTTCGGGTTAAATTTGCGAAACGGGAATTTTTTTGGAGAGCTTTGTAAAATCCGAGAGAGCTATTCCCTATACACGCACGGCGTGATAGAAATATCAACAACGTAAACTCGATGTTTGTGAAAACGTTTTTCCATGTTACCAAGACAACTCAAAAGGTTTCCCCTCTTTTTCTATATCTCTCATCTCTACACACGCACATAGACACACACACACGCACTCACATGCACGCGTACGCACACGTACACGTACACTCACTCGCACACGCACACGCACAAGCACAAGCACACGCACGCGCGCACACATGCACGCATACGCACACGCACACGTGCATGTATATGCACGAGCACGCCCGTACGAACAAGTACGCGCACCGCACAGGCACATGCACACAGCAAATTAAAATGAGATAATATTTAACATATCTCCACATGTTGCCACATTTAATGTTCAAATCTTACAAATAATTATATAATAATATCACTTCTCAGATATTTAAACAAAATCTGTAATGTTCAATGGCAATTATTTTGCAGTTTACAATTGTGTAGTAGGTTCCTACATCTATGTCTGTAATCTATGACCACTGCGACATTCTGTCACTATAACGCGAACTTTAATATTTCTATCAAGAGCGTATTAATACGCTCTTGTTTCTAAGCAACATTTGGTTCTGCCAGATACACAATATAAAATAAATCAATGATAATATTATCTATAATAATTTCAATATAAGACATGTAATTAATTATACTTTTCAATACATTATAAAGTTCAATATAATCTTATCGCGTGTGTTACATAATATTTCATAGGTAACATAAGATAAATTATGTATGATTAGTATACCTTCTGTACATCATCCGGATGGTGAAGAGACTGATGTAGTAGTCCTGAAGATTTCCAGAATGTCGGTGAATATGAATTCTGATTCCCCGGCTGCAAAATAAAATTTTCATTTAGTATTCGTTTGAAATATAACTTCGTCTTTTATGCTATAATTATCATGCCGCCACGACTGCGGGTATATATGCAATAGCCGCGCCTTGTGATCATCGAGAAGATGAGAATATTGAGAAGTAACTGACTTGCCCGAGAAGACCTATTATGATTGCTTCTTAGAGCGTGACAAGAAATGTCTGTCAATACACACGCGCGTGAGATTTCGACCTCATTGCAGACCCGCGTTGCGTTTCTAATCATTCCCGACGACACGCACACACACACACACACACACACACACACACACACACACACACACACACACACACACACACACACACACACACACACACACAC
>NW_014577684.1:33737-39969 GCF_000485595.1 Priapulus caudatus
GAAATACACGAGTGAAATACACGCGTGAAATACACGAGTGAAATACACGCGTGAAATACACGCGTGAAATACACGCGTGAAATACACGAGTGAAATACACGCGTGAAATACACGCGTGAAATACACGCGTGTATTATATGCGTAAAGTACACGCGTGAATTACGTACACGAAATACACACATAGAACACATGGGGGGAATACACGCACGAGATACACGCACGAGATACACGCACGAGATACACGCACGAGATACACGCACGAGACACACGCACGAGATACACGCACGAGATACACGCACGAGATACACGCACGAGATACACGCACGAGATACACGCACGAGACACACGCACGAGATACACGCACGAGATACACGCACGAGATACACGCACGAGATACACGCACGAGATACACGCACGAAATACACGCGTGACGAACACACTTGCGATACACGCGTGAGAGATACACGCTCTCTCACGCGTCTATCTCTCACGCGTGTATCTCTCACGCGTGTATCTCTCACGCGTGTATCTCTCACGCGTGTATCTCTCACGCGTGTATCTCTCACGCGTGTATCTCTCACGCGTGTAAGAGATACACGCGTGAGAGATACGCGCGTGAGAGATACACGCGTGAAAGATACGCAGGTGTGACGTAAGACGCGTGAGTTGGATGCGTGATCCGACGCGTGACGACACGGCGACCGCCATGAATTACGCAGACGAAACATTGAACGCGGCGGGGCGGCGAAACCGCCGGCAGCGCGTCAACACGTGTGTTGACAGCGGCATCCACTGCCATCGCCATCACCATCGCCGCCGCCGCCGTCAGCACTACACGCGCATGATGACCGCGTTACTGGGCCACGCTATAGTAGAAACAATACCCGCCTGACTCTCGTACATGAATAAGTCACACACAGCGCAAGCATTAAACCTGATTTGCGAGTGAATTAATAACGCGAGTCGAGCAGAGAATAAATAGCGCTTCATAAAATATGAACGGCCGCAGTATAAATAAACAGCGTGCGTGTCGAAGGCTCGCTATATATATATATATATATATCTATATCTATATTTATATATATTATATATTTATTTATATATGCAAGCGTCTAGATAGGGGCTAACTTCACTCGCCATCTCACGCAATGAAGCTTCGGAACGCGCGTTCGTTTATATTTCATCGCAATTCAGAGGGTCGCCGTGCCAGGTATCTCTACGTCGTGTATTTGAGCGGATAGACAAAAATTCCCATACATGTTTGATTCGTCAATCGCGAAAATGTCGCGCCTCCTCCTAATCGGAACAAGACGCGCGAAAAAATTACAATCGTTCTTAGAGACACTCACGGCAACCGTGGCGTTGGGCGGAAGCTGACCGAATGCACATACCTCCTAGAATACGATAAAATAATTCGTTACAACGAATCTTCAAATCCGGCTAACAAAAATCGTCGAGTAATGTTTGAAGTGCGGTCGGAAATCGACGCCGAACTGACGACTAGAATACAGCGGGGTCTCAGACGAACAAGGCTGAGGCCGCATCGAGACTAAATATTTCAAGGATAAATCACCGTGAAAACTGCTTGAATAATTGATACGCGCGAGAGAGAAATAATAATTAAAATATGGTTCATACCGGTGGGTTCATGCAATGTCTTCTCATCGGGTCACTGCGGTACGGCGGGCTGTACCGGCCGGGTAACGACCCCCCGATAGGTGGGTGCAGACTGACGTGGTGCTGTTTATTCATCATGATTCTGTCGCGCGAGTTCACACTACTACTGCGTCCGTCCGTCCGTCGGTCGCCCCGTCTATACGCTCTCGTCGGTCGGTGACACACGCAAAACGAACTAAGCACGACCGACGAGCGTCTGCGTGCTTTGTAGCTAGCGCATTCTCTCGTCTGCTGCACCTGTCCGTGTGATTAGTCACATGGCGGCCGCGTGCGCATGCGCCGACTCTGCAGCTGCACGATTGCTGGGCAACCCATCGAACATCTGTTAGGCGCGCTGTTCCAGCGATGCGCTGGCAATGATGAATGACGACAAACCCGTGGGTCGGACGCAAAACCCCCGCCGTACGTGAAAGATCTGCGTAGATAGCGGGGTGTTGTCTACAATTGTGTGTATGTGTGGGGGGAGAAGATAGGAATCTGTATATTTTGCGCTGCGATGGGTGTACATGCGATATAAAATCCCACCGTTAACACGCTCGCTTTCACACAGGTTGCAGTTTGTGATTCATGCAAGCATAGAGAAAAACAACCATTTTTTTATCGGAGTTCGAAGCTGGATAATTCGATGCGAATTTTTGGATATCGCTAGAATTTGACAGGACGGATGTCCGGTGGATGCATAATGTGATTGGTGGACGCTCAATTCCCTCAGGGTCGCGCTAAATTCCATTTATTTTTCCTCGCTTACGAATACCGAGCCGTGAAACATGGTTTCGTGATTATAAGCGAGGAATATTTTATGTACATTATTTTAAGCACATCAGCGTTTGAATTTTTCATGGTTTAGTAGCTGGATTATAAACGCTGGTGGATGGGTTTAGCAGCGTAATCTGGTTGAAATTCAGCGCTCGCGTCCACACATACTAGGTAAGCTTTCTAACAAGCTTTAAAATTGTAATTACAAATATTTTAGAAATTGAGCGGCGTAAGGATGGATGTCATTTTCTTTATGAGATGCGTTCGCTGTTTTGCCAGCGTTTCAGTTTTCACGGAGTTTCAATTTTATTAGATTTCTGCAGCTCTTGCACAAACTTTCTGCTTATTTTTTCTGATTCTGCATCTCCTTTTTTCTCCCCTCCCTAGCTCATTTTCCTATTTATTTATATCTCACGTCCCTCAATCCTACCATTTTGCTATTTCCTCTATTTTTCTTCATCCCCTTCCCCTTTTCCGTCTCTTTTCCCTCCTCCTCTTCCTCGTCCTCGTCCTCCTGTTCTTCATCCTCCTTTCCGCCTCCTGATCGCAGATAGTAAAACCTTAGATTAGATTGTATTCGTTAGCTCTATTTTCTTTGACTCTCTTTGAGCTTCAGTGTTCCCCCACTCTTTCTTCTTCTATTTCTCGTTCTTTTTCTACGTTAGCAAAATCACTCCTAATTCCCTCAATCTTCACATCCTTTTCTTCCGACTCTTTTCATCTCCCTTTGTTCCTTACTCCCCCTTACATCTGCCCTCCCCTTTTCCCTCCTTCTCACCCACTTTCTTCGTCTCCTCCTTCTTTCCCTTGATCCTCCTCCCTGCCTCGATCCATATAGCCGCTTGCATGGGAATTTCAAGCGACGTAGGTTGTTCGGCTGATACGCGAAATTGACTATTGTCGGGCGGAGCACTCTCTATCGGACTACACGCATGCGGTCGGGAAAACAGCGAGTACGGACCCACACACACATCGATTCACTGATCAGCAGCAACTTGTACTCCTATCAGCCGAGATGTATTCTGAATAGACGCGGCGGAGAAAAAAACACGGAAACCGCGATCTTAAACGCAGCGATCGGTGGCCGGGAAAACGCGGATCGATGCAGTAGCGTTCGGCAGTATATATTTGCGTTGGATGGACGCGGTCTTCTCCGCCCTTTCCCTCCTCCATGGAAATGCGGTGGAAAATGTGATAAAAGTTTGCCAGGTTAGCTATATCTGTTGAACGGAAATGCTTTGCAGTTGACCTGAGCATGCGCGCACACGCGCACGCACACACTCAGGTGCATACGAACGCACACATGAAACAGACATACACATATATACGAACCTATGTGCATAGACAAGCCCACACAAAAGTACGCAAGCGCGCGCGTACAATGCACGCACATACACACACACACACACACACACACACACACACACACACACACACACACACACACACACACACACACACACACAAACAGACAATCAAACGCACACGCGCGCGCGCACACACATATACACGAAAGCACGCACGCGCGCATGCACGCACAACAAACATATTTACTCATTCATAATGGATTCGCACCGAATTCGAGAAAGGCTTTTCGTCGCGGAAGAAACCCACCCATTACGAATTCACTTTGTCCTCATATCTCTAAAGTCGGCTCGCCTCTACCCGCGTATCAATGCCTGCGCCAATAAATATATTAATGCTAAGAAAAGAGGAAATGTCTAATCGTTGCTTGAGCACGGCGTAATCTTTCCCATGCCACAGCATCCACCCCCCTCCACCTCCTCCTCCTTCTCCTCTTCCTCCTCCCCTTCTCTCTCTTCTTGCTCGTCTCTCTCGCCCGTCCGCTCTTTCTCTTCTCTCTCTCTCTTTCTCCTCTCCTCCCGCTCTCGGGTCTCTTTCTCTCTCTTTCTGCTCTCTCTCGTCTCGTCTCTCTCTCTGCCTCTGCTCTCCCTCTCGCTCTATCGCTCGCCTGTTTCGCTCTCGCCGCGCGAATCCTCTCCTCGCGCTGCCGTCTCTCTCTCCTCTCGCTTATCCTTTCTCTCGTCCTTCTCTCTCTCTCTCGCTCTGCTTGCCTGTGCTCTCTCCGTTATTTCTCTTCACCTGTCGCTGCTCTCCGCGTTCACCCTCTTACCATTTTCTGTTTCTTTTCCTTCTCCGTTCTGCGTATAGTCCTTCCCTCTCCCTCGCTCTCCTCATTTAATATTTTTCTTTTGGAGCTGTTTCTATTCCGCGGGCACTGTTTCCTCGTTTATCTCCCGCTCTCTAGCGTGCGCCTCTTTCCCTCCCCTCTTCCCAATGTTTGAACGTTTTCACACCCTTTTTCCCCCTCTCCCCCTCTTCCCCTCTCTCTTCCTTCTGTCCTCTCTTTCTCCTTCCTTGCCGCCCCTCTCGCCAACCAGCCCCTCTCTTCCGCCCCTCTTCCCCCCTCTCTGCCTCCCTTTCCCCTCTTTGTCCCCTTCCTCCTTCTTTTTCTTTCCCCTCTTTCCCATCTCTCCCCCTTTCTCCCCCGCTCTCTTCGTTCCCCTCTCTTCCTCTTCCTTCCCTACTCCCCTTTCTCCCCTCTCCCCTCTCTCCCGCCTCTCTTCCCCACCCATCTTTCCCTCTCTCCACTTTTTCCGCTTCCCTCTCTCTCTCCCTCTCACCCTCTCTCCCTCTCTCCCCTTCTCCCCCTCTTTCGCCCTCTTGCCTCACTCTCGCTTGCCCTTCCCGGCCCATCGTCTTCCGGCAACGCGCCCCGCTGCTTTCGCCCGAGCTCGACATCGCTGAATAAAAGGCTCCTTAAATACGCACACTGCTTCTCATGCTGCTACCACCCGATCGATTCCCGCAAATTGGTCGGCTCGACTCTACTTTTACGCCAATTCTCGGCTGTATTTACTGATTTACATACGTCGAGCTCAGGAAAGCCGCTGCTAATTGTAGCATTAGCCACTGGCCACTCGCGCTACACATTCGGCCCAGCTAACGCCTAGAGGCTAAGCGCCGCTGCCAAATACAAATGCTGTATGGAATTATCATGGCATGTTGTATCCGCCGCCCTAGTAGCAGTCGACACGCACGACCCACGTGATACGGCGGCGACGGAGAAGGAAGGGAGGAGAAGGGCGAGGCGAAGAGGAAAGGAAAGGAGAGGAGGAGGAAGAGGAGGGAAGGAGGAGACGAGGATGGAGAGGAGGGAAGGAGGATGAAGGAGGAGGAGGAGGAGAGGGGAGAGGAGAGGAGAAGAGAGGTAGTGGGAGGAGAAGAGGGAGAGAGAGGGGGAGACATGGAAGGGGAGCGAAGAGGAGCCCACGGAGAGAAGGAGGAGGATTGAGAGGAGGAGGAGGACAAGAGGAGCGAGAAGGAGGAGGAAAGAGAAGGAGGGGTAGGAGGAGGGGGTGAGGAGGGGAGGAGAGAAGGAGCAGGAAGGGATGAGGAGGAACCCAGGGAGAGTGGAGGAGGACAAGGGAAGTAGAGGAGGGGGAGATGAGAAAGGGGAGGAAGAGGAGGAGAGAGTAAGGAGGAGAAGGAGGCTAGGATGAGGAGGAGCGAGGAGAAGGAGGAGGAGGAGAGGAATGAGGAGGAGGAGGAGGAGAGGAGGAGGAGGGTGGGAGGAGAGGATGGGAGGGAGGAGTAGGAGCAGGCGGAGGCGGACGGAGGAGGATCGGCCCCATGGAGGGAAGGAAGGGGAGGAGAAGGAAGAGGAGGAGGAGGCGAGGAGAAGGGGGAGTAAGAAAATGAGGAGGAGGAGGGGAGAGAGAATGGGACGGAGGAGCAGACGAGGGAGATAGGAGGGGAGCGGGAGAAGGAGGAGAAG
>NW_014577684.1:39994-47717 GCF_000485595.1 Priapulus caudatus
ACGAGTACGCCATCACCCGATCTCTCGCCCATTCTCCTCCCATCCTTCCAATCTATCTCTCCCATTATGGATCCGTGCCTTAGGAGCACTGGGATCCGCTACCGTATTTGCCATTGCGATCGGAATAGCCAGCGTAACGCGCGCGCCCCCCGTCGCACACCGCGTGTCTGGCTTTGCGTCCAGCGTTAAACAAATGCATGGTTTACGATGTTCATTTGGAATACCCCCTGACTAGAGTCAGACTTGAAATACCATCCCTTACTGCCCACCGACCGAACCGGCGAGCTCGTTGTCATAATAATCTCTCCCCTATCTTAAACTCCGCATACCATCTCTTTAGCGAAACTTGACTCGCACATTTGTACCACGGTGCTTCCCGCGTCCACAGTCGATGATTATTTAATGCACTGCTCGCTTTAATACCAGGCTCAAAAATTAGCCGGTTTCGCACCTCTGGCGATATTAAGCTAGACATTCTCTGAGTCTCTTCGTCTCGACTCGGACCTGCGTTCTACTACATTAACTCCTCTCAGATCTCTCTCGTCTCTTACGCAAATCGTCCCTCTCCTTCTTATTTTTATCGATTCAACATGCTTTCTTTAGCATGCAATTCCCTCCACTCTTGCACAGTAGCGCAGTGTGCCATAAGCATCAACCGACTAGAATATTCTATATTATCTTACTCCCTTCGATGACTATGTTACTCGTCCTGTTATCTCGCAGCTTTCAGCAATTTCATACTAATTCGCGTGGCAACTGTCATTATATAATTTTAATGGCTCTCCTGATTGGCTATGACTCATCGATATCTCAGACTGTCAAGGTTCGTATCCTTAATGTACATCCAGTGGCGACCAACCGATCGAGAGAGGGCGTGGCGGTTAAGGCGTTGCGATCTTATTTGCCTGATACGTACGTACAGCGGGAATTGATGTAATCGTTGATTCATTAAACTTTAGCTAATATGTATATCCGTTATTACCACCAATGCGTGCTCTCTCAGCCCACCTTCACCTCTCCTTCTCTCTCACCGCTCTTGTTTCTCTCGGCTCCCCTCCTCCTCTCTCTCTCTCTTCTCTCTCTGTTTCTCGCTCTCTCTCTCTCGCCTCTCGCTCTTTTCTCTCTCCTCTTCCTCTCTTCTCTCTCTCTCTTCGCTCTCGCTCTTTCTCTCTCCTCTTCTCTGCTCTCTCTCTCTCTCATCTCTCTCTCTCGCTCTCGCTCTTTATCTCGCTCGCTCTGGTTTCTCTCCGCGCGGAATCTCTCTCCCTCGCTCTCTCTCGTCTCATCGCTTATTCTCTTTTCTCTCGGCTCTCTCCTCTCTCTCTCTCGCTCTCTGCCTGTGCGCTCTCTCGTATATTTCTCTTCCACTGTAGTCTCCTCGGTTCACCCTCTTACAATTTGTCTGTTTCTCCTTGCTCCCTTCTCGTAGCCTTCCTCTCCTCGCTCTCCATATTAATATTTTTCTTTTGCTGGTGTTCGTATTCTTGCTTGCCACTCCTTTCACCGGTGTTTATTCCCCTCTCTAGCGTGCCCTCTTCCTCCCTTCTTTTTCCATGTTTTAACGTTTTCAACAACCTTTTTCCCTCTCCCCCTCTTTCCCTCTCTCTTCTCTGTCCTCTCTCTACCTTCTTTCCGCCCTTCCCCTTCTCTCTCCTCTTTCTCCCCTCTCTCCTCCCTTTCCCTCTTCCCCTCTCTTCCCCTCTCTTTCCCCTTCTTTTCCATCTTCCCCTTTCTCCCGCGCCTCTCCCCTCGTTTCCTCTCTCTTCTTTCTCTTCCCTGATCTCCCCCTTTCTCCCCCTCTCTCCCTCCTCCCCCTCTCTTCCCCTCTATTACCCATTTTTCCCCTCTCTCCACTTTTTCCGCCTGCTCTCCCTCTCTCTCTCCCTACATCTCACCCTCTCTCCCCCTCTCTCCCTTCTCCACCTCTTTGCCGGCGCTCTTCCTCACCCTCGCTATTGCGCCCTTCAATCGCGCACCCATCGATCTCGCACGCGCACCGCTTGCTTTCCCGCCGACTGCGCTCGACATTGCGGCATGAATCATCAAAGGCTCTAAATACGCAAACACTATGGCTTCTCATTGACTGGATACGCACGATCGATCCCGCAAATTGGTTCTCAGGAAACTTTATACGCCCAACATTCCCGGCTTTAATTTTATGATTGGTACAATACTCGAGTCGGGAAAGCACGCTGCTATTGATAGCAATATTTGACACTGCCACTTCGGCTGCTACAATATGCCCAGCTAATATCCGCACCTAGAGGAGTCTTATAGCGCCGCTTGCCAGTAATACAAATTTGCTGTATGGAATTGCATCAATTGGCATGTAATCCGCGCGCTAGTAGCAGTCGACACGACACGAACACGTGATTACGGCAGGCAGCGGATGAAGGAAGGGAGAGAGGCAAGGCTGAGGAGGAGAAGAGACAGAGGAGAGAAGGACGAGCAGGAGGCGAAGAGGCAGCGGGAAGGAGGCAGCAGCGAGGAAGGAGGTGGAGGGGGAGAAGGGAGGAGGAGGCAGGAGGAGGAGACGGAGGGGGATGAGGAGGAGTGAGAAGGAGGGAGGAGTGGCGAGGGCGAAGAGGAAGGAATGGAGGAGAGGGGAAAATGAGAACAGGGTGAGGCAAGAGGAGGAGGAGGAGACAGGCAGGAGGATGAGGGAGCGAGGAGGAGGAGGAAGAGGAGGAGAAGGAGGAGGGAAGAGGAGAAGGAGCGAGGGAGGAGAGGCGGGGTGAGCGAGGAGGAGCGGGAGAAGGAGGAGGAAGGGATGAGGAGGAGGAGAAGAGAGGAGTGGGAGGAGGAAAAGCGGGAAGGAGGAGGAGGCGGGAAAGATCGGAGAAAGGGGAGGGAAGAGGAGGGTCAGGAGGCAGAAGGATGGAGAAGGAGGATGGAGGAGGACGGAGGAGCCGGAGAAGAGGAGGAGGAGGAGGCGGAGGATGAGGGAGGAGGAGGAGGAGGAGAGAGAGAGGAGTGTGAGAGAGGAGCGAGTGGGAGGACGGAGGAGGGGAAGGAGGAGGAGAGAGGAGGAGGAGGAGGAGGGAAGGAGGGGCCAGGAGAAGAGAAGAGGGAGGAGGAGAGAGGGAGAAGGAAGGAGATAAGAAATGAGGAGGAGGAGGAGGAAGGGAATGCGGGAGGGGAGAAGCGAGGAGCGAGAAGGACGAGAAGGAGGAGGAAGAGGAGAAGGAGGAGGAGCGGAGGGGAAGGAGGAGGCAGCGAGGAGGAGGAAGAGCGAGGAGGGGAGGCAGAGAGAGAGAGAGAGGAGGGGGGAGCGAGAGAAACAGAGCGAGTAAGAGAGAAGGAGGGGGGAGGTGGGTAGAGAGCACGCATGGTGGTAATAACGTATATACATATTAGCTAAGTTTAATGAATCAACGAAACATGCAATTCCCGCTCTAACGTATCAGGCAAATAAGATCAACGCCTTACCGCCACCCCCCATTCTTTCATCGGTGGGGCACTGATGTGATAAGGATAGACTGACATGTTGAGAATTATCGATGAGTCATACCATCAGGGCATTAATTATATAAAGACATTCCTATCGAAATTATATAATTGCTAAATCGGAATAAACACGAGTAACATAGTATCAGGAGTAAGATAATATAGAATATTCTATATTATCTTACTCCTGATAGTAGTATCAGTTGCAAGCATTTGAATCGATAAATATAACGATTTCTGACGAAAATATATTATCTAATTAATTATACTTCCATCAACAAATCATAAATTCTACTTGCCACTTCAAACCGGCTAATTTTTGAGCCTGGTTTAAAGCGACTGCATTAAATAATCATCGACTGTGAACGGGAAGCACCGTGTTACAAATGTGCGAGTCAAGTTTCCTAAAATATGTATAATGTTTAAATAGGAGAATATTTATGACAAACTCGCCGTTCGTGCAGTTAATTATTCAATTACTCTACATATTAAATAACATCGTAAACATGCATTTTTAACGCTGGAGCAACCAGCGCGCGTACGCTGGCTATTTCCGATCGCATGGCAATTACGTACCGATCCCGTGCACCTACACGTGTCATTAATTATAATAATAATTAATAATGCAACATCTCTGTTGAATTATGAATATTATACATATATATATATATATACACGCATATATATATATATATATATATATACGAGCGTAGTTCCCTATACGCGCGTTGATGTGGCCAATATACGATACATTTTCCCTCCCGACCTCTTTTTTATCCGAGCGAGGGCGCTGTTTCGTGTTTGGCCGGCGACGTGACAACGCCATAAAATATGCAAATGATGTCAACAGCGGAAGATAAACCCCGCCGCTTCATTAAATATGCGAAGACAAACAATTATAAAATATTAACCGAACGCATAGTTAAGTTAGTTTTATACAAATACGTATTGTGTAGGGACTCGTATATACACACACCGAGAGAGAGAGAGAGAGAGAGACGGCGAAAGAGAGAGAGAGAGAGGAGGACGACGATGAGAGAGGACGAACGCCCCGCCAAAGATGAGAGTCAGCATGCAGCAGAGAGAGAGAGAGGGAGAGGGGCCGGGGAATGAAGAGCGACATGAGCGGGAAAGAAGCGACAGAGAAAAAGTAAAGCCAGAAAAAGAAGGAGAAGACATCGAGATCGAGAGCAGAGTGGAGATCAAGAGAGATGAGAGATGAGAGAGAAGGAGAGAGGTGCGAGCGGCGCCGGCCGAAACGAGAAGCGACAGCAGATAAAAGACAACAGAAAAAGACGAGAGATGAGAGAGCGATGAGAGAGTTGAGAAAGAGGGAGAGAGAGAGAGGAGCAGGAAAGAAGAGAGAGGGAGAGAGAGAGAAGGAGAGAAAGAGAGATGAGATGAGAGAGCAGAGAAGAGACGAGAGAGAAAGATTGAGAGAGAGAGAGAGAGAGAGAGAGAGAGAGAGATGAGAGATAAGAGATGATGAGAGCAGAGAGATAGAAGAGAGATGGAGACGCAGAGAGAGATAGACGAGAGATAGATGTATCGCAGAAAGCAGAGATGAGAAGAGAGAGAGGCAGCAGAGAGCAAGAGCAGATAGAGAGAGAGGAGAGAGAAGAGGGGAACGAGAATGAGATGAGAGAGCAGAGAGAGACGAGAGGAGCAGGAGGAGAGACGAGCGTCGGATCAGCTTACAGAGGGCGAGTTAGGCGGGAATGCGTTTGAGCTTTATCATTATTTGCTCTTCACTCGCCGTGTTGTTTGCTCCGATGGTGCGGGGCGTCGGTGAGCAAATTTATTCGTGAATTTTTTATTTAAAAATCGAGAGAGTATTTCAAAGCGCATATGTACATATTTTTGATAACGATACAATACATATTTTTCGATACGTACGCGGAGGTCGCGCATACATAAGACACACACGCGCACGCGCACGCACGCACACACACACCGCGAGCAGCGCCGCGCTACGCACGCACGGCCCACGCACGACCGACGCACGCACACACACACACACAACCACACACACACACACACCACACACGCGCGCGCGCGGCGCAGCGCCGCAGCTACGTATACAGAATCGGCAAAGGAAATAATGTGTGCAGTGTCACGTAAATGTGAATAATAATTGTGGTATCACATACAAATAAATACTAACCGTGTTATCACATGAAGGTGAATATTATTTGTGCTATCACATACAAGTAAATATAATTTGTGCTTTCACATTCAAGTAAATATAATTTGTGTTTTCACATTCAAGTGAATAATAATTGTGGTAATGCATGCGAGTAAATATTAATTATTCTTTCACATTTAAGTTTCTATTAATTGTGATATTATATATATAATAAATATTAATTATTCCTTCACATATATATAAGTGTATAATAATTGTGATATAGCGTCTAGGTAAATATCACGGGACTTGGTCACGGACGCGGAGCGGGACGGGTACGCGCGCTGCGCGCGTGTGTGTGTGTGTGTGTGTGTGTGTGTTGGTGTCTGTGTGTGTGTGTGCTGTGTGATGGTGTTCGTGGCGTTCGTTGTGTGCCGTGTTTCGTTAGCGTGCGTACGTGTGCGTGCATGCGTGCTAACGTATGTGTGTTGCGTGTTACATCGCAAACGTCGCCCCAGCAACTCGGTTAAACACATCCACACAAGAAATCTACAATACGGTCGCAGATTTCGTCAGCGAACGTCGCACGTTTTTCTAAAACCACATTTAGCGCGTTCAACAGCGCGGAATCATCTGGCGGTAAATTCGTCGTGTTGTGATGGCGTCGCTATAGCTCGCTGAGTGCGCGTTTACCAATGAAATGCTCGTTAGGGTTATTACAGAAAATGTTTTGTAACGCGTAGCACCATCTGGTTGCCGCTTTGCGCGTCTGTTGTTACTATATTGTTACACCCGAACCCCGCCAAAATATTATAGAACGTGTAACGTGGTGAGTGGAAAGTGGATAATGCGGTATAGCGGTGTTCAATAAATCTATTTTATTTATTTTTTATTTAATTATTTAATCTTACGTGTATACAGTGGGTGTAGGAAGTGTGAATATATGATAGGAGTGAAATACTCCAATGAACGTTAATTTACCCAAGGTAGCTAAATCTTTCGTTTACAATTTAGCCTCGATTATAATTAAGAAATAGACGAGATGACTTTAAGCTTATTTACTCGTTCTCAACATGTTAGGTGAACATCTTATGTAAATATTTAACTTATTTGCCGCATTGTGAAGTCATCTAATGTATGTACACTGTGCACATAATCTATTTATATATAATTTGATTCTCGCCAATTTCTTCTTAATTATCATTGAATAGATTTTTTAAATATAAAATTATATATATAATATATATATAGGTACGTATATAATAATGTACATGTAACTGATACAATAGAATCTATAGATATAAAACAGTTCATTGTCTTTGCATCAAACAAACAGCGGACTCGAATCTTTTCATCGGGTAGAATATGCAGCGGTATTGCTCGCTCGCCCTATATTGCTCGGCCGCTCTCCTTGTCTGCAGTTAATTGCTTGAACATACGGTTGGTTCAGCCGCCTTACGAGTCGATCGGCGCGCACAAAAGCGCGTTTTTATCAGGTGTATCTAATGCGGCTTAATGACTATGATGCGCGCGTTACGCGTATTAGCCAGGTGGCGAGATGTGTCGGACGGCCCTCACTCAACACCTGTTCCCGCGTGCTCGACCCGCGCTCGCCTACCTGCGATTCGGGGCGGTGGGGCGTCACTGCACCACGCGCCACAACAATGGCGGTCAGCAGCAGCAGGTATAGCAGGTAGCACACACGGGATTAACTTCTCACGTCGTAAGACGTTGGCCCGCGCGCGCGCGTGCCCGAGCTCTCGCTTCCCACCTGTCGGCATAGATGAGGGCTAGCTGCGGGGGAGGGGCCCTGATCTCCTGCCTCGCACACGCCTGCTCGCAGACGTACACCCAGATTCCCGATAATTATACGTGGTATACGATTATATGATTATATATTGGTAGGACGATGGATTAACACAGGAAATCACTCATATATATATATTTATATGTATATATGTGTGTATATATAATATATATATAACATAAAGAAAGGTTGAAAAAACTTATGTGTTTTTGTTGTTCAAAATAACACATTTGTTTTGTATCACATATATTTTGTTAGACCCCGACACACGCACACACGCACGCTCGCACGCACACGCACGCACACACACGTGCACACACACACACACACACACACACACACAC
>NW_014577684.1:48227-50727 GCF_000485595.1 Priapulus caudatus
GAGAGAGAGAGAGAGGGAGAGGAGAGGCGAGAGAGAAGAGTCGCGAGAGAGAGAGATGAAAGCGCGGCGAGAACGAGGAATAATATCGTATTGACATACATATATGAATACGAAACATTTATTTTCCTTATCAATTTGTTCCGAATTCAACGATATCTATTTTGTGCAATCCCCCAAACTATCGTAAATACAATGGGCAGGCTATTATTTCATATGCACTGCAATTCCTGTGCATGGCTGATCGTGTCTCGTGGCATATTGTTAGATTAATAATATTCGCGAGCGCGGCACGAATAGGAGACGGCATCTCCCACTTAGAAAAAAAATAAGATAATGAATACACGTCACACGGTGAGATTCTCTCAGACCTACCCAAGCGACACGATTCGTCGGCTTTCTATTGTTCGACACTGGAGGAGATTGTAGTTAGATGCTTTACTTTCTTATTAAATGAGCGATTCGCTGGGCGAGTTGTCCGTATTCAGACAAATCAGCGAACCTCGATGCCATTGAGGCAGGGTCGACCGGCGGGCATCACCCGTAAATTGAAGTAGACGCGGGATGCCACAGCCGCAGTAGGATGAGCGCCGTCGCTAGGCCAACGCGCGTACCATGGCGCGTTCGACGCTCGGCCTATCTAATACCAGTCGCGAGCTGATGTGTAGTATTTCGTCTGCTAAGGTGCGCGCGCGACACACCCGTTTTCCGTTGCCTCTATTCGCGCGCGACATAACATGCAAATTTAGAGAGGTCGATATTGAACAAGTAGAGCGCGGGTACTCGGTACCTTAGACGGCTTGTCGAACGTGTGGTAGGAGGGGGGGGAATATTGAAGCGCAACTAGCGATTGTACTCAGATACTCAGGCCCTGACCGCGTCATAAGCTTTCAGCACTCGAAGATCGCGAGAGGAAGGGAGAGAGAGCAGCGCGCGAGAGCGTGTGGCGAGCGAGAGAAAGGGAGAGAGAGAAAGGGAGAGGCAGAGAGAGAGAAGGCAGAGAGAGAAGCGTCGCCGCGAAGAGCGCTGCGTGCGAGAGAGAGAGGGAGACGAGAGAGAGGGACAGGGAGAGTAGGCGAGAGCATGGAGAGGGAGAGAGCGCGCCGCAGAAGGCGTGTGCAGGAGCGAGCGCGAGAGAGCGCGAAAGAGAGAGAGAGAGGAGCGCAGACCGAAGAGAAGGAGAGAGAGTGAGGAGAGAGAGAGAGAGAAGACGACGGCGGTGGCGAGAGAGCGCGAGAGAGAGCAGAGAGCTGCGCAGAGAGAAGGAAGAGAGGAGAGGGGGGCGAGAGCGAGAAGAGATAAGGCCCGTGTGCGACCGAGGAGAAGTACGAGAGACGAGAGCCGAGAGCGGCCGATCCGAGAGGAGCAGACAGAAGAGAGAGAGGAGCAGCGAGAGAGAGAGAGAGAGAGAGAGCAGAGAGAGAGAGAGAGAGAGAGCGCAGAGAGAGGCTCACCGAGAGCCAGACAGAGTTTTTGTCGACTGAAACCGCGTCTCAATATATCCCATGAGTCGTCGACAGGACCGGTTTAAGCGGTAACTTCTTTTTTCCCGGTTTTTGATTGGTTTATGCGGTTTGACAACGAGGAGTCGTTGTATGGCAGCGGCACAAAGAGTGGGATCTCAATGCCGCGTTTTCACTATTGCCTCGCGATTTCGGCCATCGGTGCTTTTATTGACGGAGCATGTATGTATTATATACAGCGGTGGGACGTCACGACAGCGTCCCACGGTCGATCCACGAATTCTGTGTTTGGCGAAATCTGGAAAAGATTCGATCGATTTAACTGCCCTAACTTACTACTCGGACCCCGCGACGGCAACTTAATCTATCGAATTCCAAGGTTTGTCAAACCGCTTACAGATAATAAAAAGCTTTGTAGCGCGTGAACGTCATCCGCATCGAATAAGCGTGCGACAACAACGGAAAAATACAGAAACGCGATCGGGATTCGCTCTGTTTCTTATAGAGAGAATCTGTTATGCGAAAAAAGACAGTTAGCGTATGTGCATGACGTTCATCTCCCGCCGCACCGCCTACTTAGCATAACATTGTCCATCCTACTGTCAGGCGAAGAACAACAAACAACCACCGCCACAGGCGGTGTAAGACAAGGGAGCCGATTACAGGCAACTTTCGCGTATGTAATTATTTATTCGATCAAGTGCTGGCAGACCCTGCACTACTCTATTATAACGGCTCTATACAACGACCATGGGTCACCCTGCTACCATAGACGGCATGGATCACCTGAAGTTATAAGAGGCATCAAGCTGACCTTGTACAGGTGCTGATCATGAACGCAGTAATTGTGTGTCTGCGTCGCGCGATGCGTGCGTGCCGTCGCGACACCGCGTGAGTATAATACATCAGTCCCACCGAGAACTATAATTTTGTGTGTGCATGTGTGTGTGTGTAGTTAGTGTGTGTGTGTGTGGCTCTGGTGTGGTTTGTGTGTGATGTGCTGCTGGTCGGTGTGTGTGGTGTGTCAGTGTGTGTGCACG
>NW_014577684.1:52219-53980 GCF_000485595.1 Priapulus caudatus
ATATATATATATATATATATATATATATATATATATATATATATAATTGAACAAACACGTAATTTTATACTAGTATAAACACACACACACAGACACAGACACATACACACACGCACACACACACACACATACCTGGTGGAAGTGATGGTAGGAGCCGTAGTGGTGACCATCGCCCATGCCGGACATACCCGGCATTGCCGGCTGCATCCTCGCAGCTTCGTCCAAGTCGATGAATTCCGTGCTGAAAACGTGTTCGTCGGCGAACCGTCCTCAGACGCCCCCACCGTCGTCGCGCGACGTATATCGTTGCTAGGGTTACCGTCGTCGGCACAGCGTCTTCACGCTGCGATGCTTCCACCACGGCGAAAACGTTCACTGCTGAAAATGTCGCTCTGTAGTCGCTATACTCTCTGGTAAGTCGCCTGCGTATCTAGTGTATTCTAGCTGAGAGCGCGTCCGTGGAACCAGGTAATCACGCGAACACTGTTCCAATGAGCATCCACCAATTTCGCTAGGCGCTATGACGGCAAGGTGTGCTGCACAGGTTCACGTACACACACACAGGTACACGAGCGCTGATGAATGACTGTGGCATACCAACTGACACCAATGCGCTTCGCCACCCGCCCGCCTCTTCATCGGACCGGCTAGGTGAATCTACCTGAGTGCTCGCTAGTGATTTAATTAATTAAGTTTTCGCTATTAATTAGGTGGCCCGCACTCTGGGGAGCGCCGGCCAAGATTGCTGGTCGGCGAGTGGATTGGTGAGTGGCGCTGTTTCCCTTCGGCAAAAACTCACCTGCGCCGAACTCGCGGGCTTTTTCCCGGCCAAGTAAAAACCTGGTCGCATAAACATGTCAATTACCGGTCCTAATGGATTTAAGGATACGGTCTACGGTTTTTTTTTGCGCGGTTAAAAACCGGAGAGAGGATATCGCGGGCTCCGATTTAAGAAATGGCGCCCGCGCGGAGATGGGGCAAGTCGAGTAGAAGTGATTCATTTGTACTGCGCTGTGATCTATAGGTGTGTGGCAGCGAGGCGGGGACTCAAGCGTTCTTTCCTCATCATATTAATGCATCCGTTGAAATATCGCTGATCCGATGCGTGTGCCCGAATCATTAGTATGGCGGCGATACGAAGTAATATAATTCAAAACTCGTGTAGTAAAATAAATGGCTTCTCAATATCGGTAATGAGAACTTCAATCACTGTTTCCTCAATAATTAGCGGTCATTAACGGCAGCGGATGCGAACACGTGTTCCACGAATATTCTGAACAAATATTTACCTAACAGCCGCGCACCTCTCCTTGAATATTCTGATGAATTGTTTATTGCGGCTAAAAGATGGGATTTATAGAATAAAGGCCATATAGAGGACGTATTCTCCGCAGCTCAGCTACGACGCGTGTGCGACCATTGCCGCCTAAGTCATAGCGGCAGATGTTACACACAACTTCATATTATTTATAATATCAGATTCTATATAACATAATGAAAGGTTGAATCAACCAATGTGCCTTTGTCGTTCAAAGTAACAAATTTGTTTTGTATTACATATATTTTGTCGCACCCCGACACATGCCCACGCCCACGCACACGCACACGCACACGCACACGCACACGCACACGCACACGCACACGCACACGCACACGCACACGCACACGCACACGCACACGCACACGCACGCACGCACGCACACACACACACGCTCACACACACACAAACACACACACACACACACACACACACACACACAC
>NW_014577684.1:59005-69335 GCF_000485595.1 Priapulus caudatus
CGATAAGGCGGGTAGTGGATGACAGAGCCGCTCCGAGCTTCAAGTCTTCCTCAATTATTGTCCGTTCACACAACGCCGCTGAATAGCATGAATATTTAGCATCTGCCGATTTTCCCAGTGTCACGTGACCCTGCCCGTATCTCGCCAGCCTCTCCAGCCGCATTCAGCACGGCGCGCGCGCAAGCCTAGGGCGTTTGAAAGCCTCTAACATTATACATGGCAAGAGAGAGAGACTCGATAATCAGCATTGCGAACGTCGCTATTCACGTAAGCGTAAGATCCATAAAGCGCCAAAATGTTACTTGTCCGTGGCTAATAAACGTCGGCTCGGTCGGCGTCAGTGCCGACGCGTGCGGTAAAAACGCGCCGAAAAAACACACACGTGTGCGTCTGCGGCGGCGAGTGACGTCACCCGTGTGCTCGTGAAAAGCGAATGATCTTGTTTTCCGCGAGCGCGCGTCCGAAAAGCGTGGAATTTCGTGTGTTTTCGTTCGGAGATTATTTCAATTATATCCACAATACGTCATTATGATAAATTATAAATAAGAGAGCATGTGCGAGTCCTAAAATCCGATTTTAGCAGCAGCCGTGACTCTGTCTTCCCCATGGTTAGCGTTAGTTATTTCTCGCGCACACGTTCCGCTATTTTGCAAAGAACTCTCTCCAGCATCAAGCCATTATCTTCTCAGATTTAATATATTATATATACTCGCGTAAATATTAAACACGTGTAACATATAAATATAAGAATATATACGTGTATTTCTATTAAATTAATATATATATATATATCAGGAGTAAATAATCTCAAAAATTACCCACCCACGAACGACACACAAACACTCATAATATATATATATGTATATTTATGTATAACAAAGTCAAGTCTCCCATTGTGTCTACACGCAAGGCCTTATTTGAGCATGTGGTGCGTAGACAGTAGATGTGTATGTGTTACAGCGAGATCGAGGTCGTTATGGCCGGTGTACGCTTGTACATGTATAATTAACATTAGCACACTCCCCCACGCCGCATGCGTCACACCTACACAGCTAAATTTTTAATACGATGCATGTATGGTTTCTTTTACACGAGTGTTAAGTTTTGCTAATTACTAATTAACACAAATGATAAATTAGGACAATATAGCCGGAGAACCGAGAAATGACGCTAGCCCTCTGGCAATTAACAAAGTAACGCGCAACTATAACAGATTTTGCTGCGATGCACCTTATTAATAATAAAAACCTATTCTGTAGCCACCGACTAACGTGCCCTGATAGAGAGTTCATAAACTGATGAACGCAGAGAGAAGCAGAGAGAGATGGGAAGGGAGAATCATAGAGAGAGAGGGACAGAGGGCACAATTTATAACATTGGTGACAGCAAGTTTCCATCATATAGCGCTGATGATATAGGCTCCATGATATAGGGCTGATCTATAAGAGGAAAGGCGCAATTGACAAATTACCCTCCCGTACTAGCTTCCATTTTAATTCGCGCTCTCTCCCTGTGTTTCCATGCGGCTCGGGCGTTACTAAGGAACCAGATGTTTTATGTCTCTAATAATGGGATTAAATACAGACAGGAAAGTACCCTGGCGCGGGATTGAATAGGTCCGCGATGGCGAAACCAGGGGTAGAAACTACCATTACCGAATCCGCTGATGCGACTGGCTACTGTATACGTCTGTACACGCACACACGCGCGCGTGCACGCGCATAAGCACATACGCACGCATACACTCGTACGAACACATGCAGGAACACACACACACACACACACACACACACACACACACACACACACACAAACACATGTGCGCGCACGCACACACACGTGGCATATAATAGTTATTTCACTCAGTATATATATAAGATTCTCAAATACATTAATGACGACGATTTTTGAGATTGACGATAAGATGAGTGATAGGGTTAATCAAACGCATATAAAATCGCATACGCGCACGCACACAGTAACCCTTGTATTCTCTCTGTGGGTGTTCATGGCTACATGTTGGCTACAGGTATCGGGGTTTTAAAAATTCATCATACGCCAAGAAGGCGAGCAATATTTAGACTAGCGAGTAATGCTACATTAATTAGGCGGTCAACGCTTCGTTTCAGTGAGAGGTTACATAGGGTGACACAACCTAAGGGCCAGTCAGCAAATCATTGCCGGGTCACGTGACCGTTGCTTTCAAAAAGTACGAGACGATATTATGAGGTGCATTATGCATGGATGTTAATGAGCGTCAATATGTATTTAAGATCACAGCTTTAGTGTGGTAACGATTATATCTAGTAGAGAAAAGAAACTGCAGAGAGACGAGGGAGCGAGACAGCGAAGCATGCGTGTGGCGTGGATAGATATATTATACTATATATATAATTTTATATATAGACTATCTATACATTTCTGTGGGTAATAGCTATATAGACAAAGGGACATGTTCGTGGAGGGATGGGGGCAACAATCTGGAACAGGGACTAGGTTAGGAGGGGGCGGGCATATAGAGCGTAGCATTGTGACACCACCGCTAGTTTATATGCATGGAGGATGAAGAAACGATACTAGATAGTGAGGGATGAGTGCCCAAAACACAACACAGCTGAACCACCGACGCGAAGGAGAATAAACCGCACGGATGAGAAAATATAAAAACTCAAAACGCGTAGACGAACGACGAAACCCATTTGCTTCCTGTTGGTTTGTGTGTTGTCCTTTGAAAACCTGTTATAGGAACCGCTTGCGAGCGTAAACGAAGAGGACACATACACGCTACATTTCGAGCGAACTTTCCGCAGCCTGCATGACTGGAGCATCCCTTAGCACGCTGGCAGAGGCTGCAAGCTCCTACATTCGTGTGTGTGTGTGTGTGTGTGTGTGTGTGTGCGTGCGTGCGTGCGTGCGTGCGTGTGTGTGTATGTGAGGCCGCACGCTCCGTTAGCGCATCTCCGACCATGGCGCGCGCAACTCGCGGCAGAGCCAGCGTCGCATCTTCTAGCGAGCGGGAAGCTGCGTGCTCCGTCGCCGCATCCTAACAGCCGTGACGTCACACCCCTCGAATCGTCGTCGTCGTCGTCGTCGTCGTCGGAGCGCGCGCACGGGCTATAAGTTCATTTGGCGTCATCAATAATTTTCCGAACGCGATAAATATTGCACGCGATATCGCGCACGTTAATTTTCGATACTTCAAAGAATTGCGTATGCAATCTGCCACGTGAAAAGGGAGCGCGGCGATGGATGCTATCGGCTGCAGAGAGTTCCATATTCACCCTTTATCAGCGCCGTGCGCATGCAACGGCCGCGAATATAACGGATTGATTAAATGATTCATGACGTAATATACCGCGTCCCGACGTGCCCCGGTATTGACAGCAAGTAACACGGTTGTCATAGCAACTAACATCATTGTCGTAACAACTAACATCGTTGTCATACCTAGTTAATCGTTAGGCGAAGTACGACATGGAAGCTCAGCGAACACGTAATCCCACATACGTACGCGAACTTCGAAAATGAGCATTAACTAGCAGATACGGGCAACGACTTTAAAGTTGAAGTTTTCGCTGGCCCGATGCAAACAGTGCGACATGTAGCAAGTGACATCGCTCACAAGCGCAAAGCACCACGGAGATAATACCGCCCCCCTCCCTCCTCAAATGCACGTATCGTATCGTTAATGCTGATGAGGCGTACGTAATACCGGCGTCACTAGCAATCATGGACCCCAAGCCCCCCCGACTAGACGTTACTGGGTATCTACAGATCTTGCTATAAACTTAATGGCCCCCAATAGCAGCTCGTCTGGTCTCGTGAAGGAAACTGCAATCGCTGAAACCGATCGCATTGCATACATCCACGTAGTAGCGCAGTCATTTATGCGATCTATCACGCTAGCGCAGCAGCAGCAACACACGTCTTTTTACGGTTAAACCTTCCGTATAGAACTACTCACGTTTCACCACACAAAATGTTACACACGTAGTTTCATGAAATTCACCCGCGATCGCCGCCCGCAACCTTTCACCCCTGATGAGACCTTTGACACAAGAGCCGGTCGTCCAGCCAACCAACACCACCATCGGTGACCTTTGACCACCAAACCGACCTTTGACACGAGAGGATCGTTTCGTCGTCATCGGAGGCTGCCAGCTGCGACCGTCGATCGCCGACGCGACCTCTGACCTCCGCACTAACTCGGGGGCGGGCCGGGCGGCGGCAGCTGAGCGTTGAGATGCGGAGCTCCGACGGGATGCAGCAGTTCGCTGTACGACGTCTCGACGCAGTGCTTGAGGTCGGCGTAGCTGACGACGAGGATGTTCTGTTCGTCACGAGACATCAGCTGCACCTTCTCCGGAACGCCGGCGTCCAGCTGCGCACCGAGAAGACGAAAACATAAACGATGAATCGCGAAGCCCTCACTCCCAACGTTGCCATGGTAACATTTGTTACGGTAAGGTTTGATACCGTAAGGTTTGACAAGGTAAGGTTTGACAAGGTAAGGTTTGACAAGGTAAGGTTTGATTGGGTGACATTTGATATGGTAACATTCAATATGACATAAACTGTCAAGCACCATCACTAAACCATTGTTTAACCTTCGGTTTCATTAATCCACGAGTAGAAATTCACCTATAATCTAGAAAGGTGATGCAATGCAAGACGTCCTGTAACTTGCAACGTATTGTTTATTGGGCAAGATGATGTACACACAGGAGCATAGAGTGAGATTGACGGATGAACACCAATGATGAGTAGGAGACACTGGAGAGATGAACAGTTATGTGGGAGGAGGAAAAGCTAACGATTATTCGGGACTAGTACATGAAAGGTGACGAAAAAAGGACTGGTGAGAAGGGGAGGACAAACATAAATGTCCTGTGACTGTGACATGTAGTGATGGCGTTTAGTGGGCGAGTCAGTGGGGGCTTGACAGATTCACATCGATGACGAAGAAATGTCCTAACGAGCTTGACGAATATGAACAAATGATGGATCCGTGGAACAAACAGGGCCACGGGAAAGGTTAGAGGGATGGAAGTTCATGTGGTGCACTGTGAACAGTAACTGTGGCAGCAACAACGTTAGAGACTTCACTAACCTTGTTAATGCACTGCACAATGTGGGCCATGTCTATCCACGGAGTGCCGTCCTCCCGTACCTGATGGAACAGGTAATCGCGGAACAACTTGAGGAGATACCTGTCTCCTGTCTCAGACCAAGATGGATCCATGTTGTACCTGTGTGTGTGAACAGCGGTCATCATTCTAATGAACACCCTACTATATTTTTATAACCATTACTATGTTGTTCACACATGTAGCTACACACAGCTGTGCGAACTATGCGAGCTGGTAAAATCGGAGGAATATTTAAAAGTATACGATTATTTATTGAACAAAGACATGGAGAAGGTTGCCACTTAGCAGAGTTAGACTTGTCAAGGACTATTGCAGGAAGAAATTCAGTCATGCTAACTCATTATCATAAAACGAAAAAGCTGAATTATATATCATATATATCAGTTACAAAAAAATGTAGCTACACGCCGCTGTGCACACTACCAATAGCACACACACGCACACGCACGCACACACGCACGCACGCACGCACGCACGCACGCACGCACGCACGCACGCACGCACGCACGCACGCTCGCACGCACGCATGCACGACCAAGTCCCAACAGACTTGCACGTACACGTACATGCAGATATTTTCTTCATTCTAACACACGTGCGCACACACGTACGCACGCACACGAGTCACCAACAGTCACTGCTCGTCACCAACGGTCACTGCTGGTCACCAACGGTCACTGCCGGTCAGTCAGCTCCTAACGACTTTGCAATAGTTGCCTCACAGGAGCCGTCGTGAGATCTTCTGGTCACTATGTGACCTCCTCATGACCTAGTCAACGAGTCCCGTCCATGCCTCCCACCCTGCCACCTTAAAACAATATTAATGATAAACCAGTTCCCCAAACAAATAAGATGAAGCTCCTATTACATTCAACTGAAATGCGAGGTGTGTAGAATGATAACCTAATAATAAACATTGCCAACAATTCCACGCACACCAATGGTATAATCACATCGAGCGAGTACAAGACCATGCGACAATCGTTCGAAAGCTTTGAGTTGAGAGTCTTTACTAAGCAGATGACAACACGAGTGTTGACAGCTGTTGACACTGATGACCGTTGTGACGATGGCTTAGTTTGGCCACACGCGACAATAGGATGACATCGATCAGTGTGACACAATACCTGGTTACAAATCATAACATAAGCATTCAGTGACAGCGCAGCTTGGCTGTTTCAAGGACGACTCAGGATGGTAGAAACGGCAGGTATGGGAAGAAAGAAGATGCATCCTTTCGCCTGTTAAGCCAGGGCTACCACCGTTAATTGCCACCTTCCAAAGATCTGATAATTCACCAACTGCAGTGATTTCACTACTCGCAGTTAGCGAACACAATAATTTCTGATTAATTATTAAAAATAAATTGAATTGTGAATAAATTGTGAATAAATAGTTAATAACAACAAGAGCCGCAGAGTGTCTGGGCTCATCTGAGGTCTGTTGCTACGGTTATAAACGTAACATTTAAGTCGTGCGTAGTGACACCTTTGTTAGGCGCAGATATGCAGATACGCAGTTGCGTACACATCATTTCAGCAAACCGCCGCCGCCGCCGCCACCGCCTCCGTCAGGCTCAAAGATGCGGCTGTTTGGGACCCGTTGTCAGAAGCAAAATTAGTCTTAACATTAGCTTTAACATTATTCTTAACGTTAGTCTTAACGTTAGTCTTGACATTAGTCTTAACATTAGTCTTAACATTAGTCTTAACGTTAGTCTTAACATTATTCTTAACGTTAGTCTTAACATTAGTCTTAACGTTAACTTTGACTCGTAGACCATCTACAAAATCTACATTTCTGCATTCATCTAAAAGTTTTACGTTTTCGGGGTAAAATGATCAGCAAGGTTTAAAACAATCACTTACAGCGGGGTTTTAAAGCGCTTACCCACACCAGCGGGTAGCCTTACCAGGGGCCCATTGTCAGAAACAAAATTAGTCTTAACATTAGTCTTAACATTAACTTTGACTTGTAGACCGTTGACAGAAACATCGTGAAGTTCACATTACGAGATCCTAGACCTTCTTGTAACGTTATGACTGAGATGAAAATAACACAACTACACAAAGAATTGCAATTTGAATTATAGTGATTTAATATTTTATATTAATTAGTAAAACACGTCAGAAACACTACTTATCTACCGATCGTGTACCAAAGCAAACGTATACAAGTCGCGTTTATTCTCTTGTTTTGGATATTTTGATTAGTCATGACGCTCGCCTATTGTGTTACTGTGCAGAATAAATTCACGAGCGTGTGGTTTTTTTTTACATCAGATATTATTTATATGTGGTTAACCATCATAATATACACAGATTGCTGTGATGTACAATATACGTGTATTAATTTGAGTTTTGTGATCAAATCAAACTTGGCACTTGTCTTGTGACATCAAATTATGAAGTTCCTGTTATCATACGTTTTCCCGTGAACTCATGAACATTAGTCGTAAGCGCTATCTCAGCATAAACTTTAGCATCAACTCTACGATGTTTCTGACAGCGCCCCCCCCCCCCTAGCTCGCAGCCTCCCGCGCCGTGCTCAAAGATGCGGTCCCTGGGCGGAGTCTCGGCCCGTGCCCGCACACAGAGCGACACAGACGACGACTGTGGGTGCGCCTTCACGCCCGCGATTTAAATGATTGATGGGACGCAGTAACACCGCGTATCCCTTCCCTCCCCCCACGATGTTGACACACGAATCTAGAATGATTGCTTGCCGGGTTATATCAGGCGACAGAAGATGATAGCTTTTCGGCGTGGCGAAAAAATGAGGCGGGCGGACCTCGCGTCTTTGCGGTGGCTCTCGCAAAGCGCTCTCCGACAAAAGAAGGGTGATTACACGACATCAAAGAGACCGCCGGCGGCATTCACTGGCTGCGGAGACAACAGCGGCGGATAGTGCCAACAAACAGAAACCAATTGCCACTCGCAGGGTCGCCGGCATCCCGATGGAACACGATAATCGCGCCCTCAACTCGCCTCTCGCTCGTTCAGCATCCATGAACGCTCGGGGATTCATTCACCGAAAGACGAAACCCCGTCTACGGTTAGAACTACACGCGCATATATTTTACAGCGCCCACCCACCGATCCGCAAATCAAAGTAAACTCAAGTCTAGAAAGAAACACCTGCAAGGCATCAAATCACAAAACTGTCTACACTAGCCCTTCCCCGCCCTTACCCACTGTCCCGCTAATATCATGTAGAACCACGACTAGAAGCAAACACCGGCGGAATACCCGATTATAAGATCCTCGATTCTCCTCAGAAACACCTTCAACATCGATGTATAAAAAAAAACACATTAAAGTTGAAGCAACGCCTCGCAGAAGACGACGTTTTTAAAAGTGCTACTCCAAATCACGAATCAAAATGAAACTCACAACTAGAACAAACCACGAAGACTAAATATTTCACGGCGCTCTCCCTTCACTCTCAACCCGCGAATCGCAGAACTCGAAAACCGAGACTGACAGTGAACAGAGATTAATGAATAAGATAAGAGTAGAAAACGTGCCCGATTCCACTAGTAAGTAGCCAGCAGCCCACAGACACCTGCTGCTACCGACTTGTGAACCATTCGTAATTACAACAAGCGACGGAAGCCAGCGAGCGTGAAGCATAATTAGTGAGCACACACGAGTGCTTGCGCAATGCTAATAGGTACACGCGCACCCGCACGCGCACGCACACTCCTGCACGTGTATGCAGACGCACACTTCCACGCGCACGCACACTCACGCAAGTGCATGCAGACGTCTACGCACACGCACATGTTCACACGTGCACGCACACGCACACGCACACGCACACGCACACACACACACACACACGCGCGCGCGCGTGCACACGGAAACGCCCACAAACGCACACACGCGCGCACGCACACGTACACACACACACACCCACGCGCGCACATACACGTACACGCACACCCCACGCGCCCAGACGCACGCACACCCCACGCGCCCAGACGCACGCACACCCCACGCGCACGGACGCAGGAACGCCCCACGCGCACGAACGCACGAACGCCCCACGATATCGTCAAGGTGTGACAGACATGGCTGTCGTGTCACGCTTCGACCCACGCGCTCGCATGCATGGCAATGTCCCCCCTGCCCGCGTGCGCTGCAACAACGACCCGAATATCCTGCCACACGACAACGCTACCATTGATCACTGACCGACCCGGCCGCCCGCCGTAACACAGGGAGGCGGGAGGGGCGGGAGAGCGGGAGAGCGGGGAGAACGCACATCGCTCTCCGCATGACTGCATTACAGGTGGATGCCTGCGTAAACCAGCGTGGACTACCGGCGTGCGTGCGTGCGTGCGTGCGTGCGTGCGTGCGTGCCGGGCAGCGAGCGCAACCATATGCCATGCACGCGGCCATATGCTAGCAATTCATCACCTCAGAGCCAGTCTAATTACCTGACAATTCCGAGTTAGTTAATGAATTATGCACGCCACCAGATTGGGCTTTAATAACGTATATTATGCCATCGCCTTGGCACCCGGCTTTTTGTTTCCAGGCGACATCAAATATTCATGTAATTTGGGAGATTGGAGGCAGTGGTGGATAGCATAAAGTCGGACAGGTATGATACAAACACAAGGTAGAGTTGCTAGATGAATCGACGAGGAGGGGGAGAGTGCAGCGGGAGACAGACTCAGAGGGTCCAATATAATCAGGCAGTGTAAGCGGGGGAGAAATGAAAAGAGAACGAGAACGAGGGGAGAGGGAGTGAGAGCAAGAGAGAGAGGGAGAGAGAGCGGGAGAGAGGAGGAGAGGGAGAGAGAGAGAGAGAGTGAGCGGGAGAGGGAGATACAGAAGGAGAGGGAGAGAGGGAGAGAGGAGAAGAGGGAGAGGGAAAGAGAGAGAGGGAGTGAGGGGGAGAGGGAGATGCAGAGGGAGAGGGAGAGAGGGAGAGAGGAGAAGAGGGAGAGGGAAAGAGAGAGAGGGAGTGAGGGGGAGAGGGAGATGCAGAGGGAGAGGGAGAGAGGGAGAGAGGAGAAGAGGGAGAGGGAAAGAGAGAGAGGGAGTGAGGGGGAGAGGGAGATGCAGAGGGAGAGGGAGAGAGGGAGAGAGGAGAAGAGGGAGAGGGAAAGAGAGAGAGGGAGTGAGGGGGAGAGGGAGATGCAGAGGGAGAGGGAGAGAGGGAGGAGAGAC
>NW_014577684.1:69345-77452 GCF_000485595.1 Priapulus caudatus
GTTAAAATTAGAAGTGCCTAGTAAACATATCCTACCACCCCTTTCAGCCGGCTGCGTTTTGGCGCGAACGCGCCCATGGGAGACTATCAACACTCCCAAGAACACGCGCCGTGGACTCGGGAAAGAACACCCCCCCTCCCCCGGAAATCGGCGCAAGTGGCCTGTTTTTACTCGTGTCTAAATGCACCAACTTTGTTGCCGAAAATGGTCGGTTTAAATATTAAACTCGCTGTCAGAGCGCCCTCGTGTTTTCACCCCCCCCCCCCGCCGCTGCCCGCACGAGCCACGCAGCTCAATGCTACTGCTCTATGGACGCCGCATTGAATGCCGGCTGAAATATTGATGCCGATCGCATTAAAATATGCATGACAATTAGGAAGGTAGACTGAATATTTCATTCCGCCACCGAAACTTCATACGCGACCAAAGTTGGCTTTCATTGTCCCTGTCGCGCATAACGATCTAATATTAATACCATCCCAAAGGTGTCGTTAGGCATGAGCAGGGCCTTACAGAACGCCAGCGTGATGTCCCAGCTGCCTCTCTCTAGGAGACCCGACACAAAAGAAGCCAAAACAGCGACATGATTCGGTTCCCCGAATGGAAATCCGTAGCGACACTATCGATTGTTCGAGCGAAGGCACCACCCAAAGGCGTGGCAGCGAGAAGCCATGTTGATTTACGATAAAGCCGTGCAACACGTGCGGTCATCTCCGCGCGATAGACAACGGTCACCAACGGTCACTGCTGGTCACCAACGGTCACTGCTGGTCACCAACGGTCACTGCTGGTCACTGCTGGTCACCAACAGTCACTGCTCGTCACCAACGGTCACTGCTGGTCACTGCTGGTCACTGCTCGTCACCAACGGTCACTGCTGATCACCAACGGTCACTACCCCCTCCCCCTCCCGCGAGGGATCATCATGATGAACTATCCTATCCCGCTTCGAAACTTCCCCGCAACTGCAAAAATATTTCACATCTTTTAGATCCAGAGGTCAACATCGAAATCAGATGTTAAAACGAGACCCTGCAAGACACTTAACTGTACAAATAACAACAATAGCAACCTCGACCCCCCCCCCCCTCTGCGGCGTCATCTTTAGAAAACACTGATCAAGATTCGAATCCTTAAAAATGAATCGCTATCTTAGTACGACCGAAAAATAACCCTCAAAGTATAATAATTAATCATATACAAAACATGACGACCACGAAATCGGATAGCAGAGTCTGTCACTGCTAGCGGCCACTATCTTAGAAAAACGTTTGCATGATCATTGGCGCACAAAGCAACGACTGAGAATGCGAGCGCAGACTTCAACCTTAACAGCAGACGTCGCCATTATTAACAAACACCGCTAGGTAAGAAGCCATGAATGCCACGAAGATTCAAGATTTGTTTTGCATTTTGCATGATTACGCTCTCAGAGCCTGACGTAACAACTAACATCATTGTCGTAAAAACCGAAAGAGAGAGAGAGAGAGAGAGAGAGAGAGAGAGAGAGAGAGAGAGAGAGAGAGAGAGAGAAAGTTATCCTTCCCAGCATCAATCTCGTCTTGGAGACTGATTGCACGAGATTTCATTTCATGCGACTAGAAAATATATTTGTACCACTATATCATCACCATGTGCCGAAGGAACACGCAAACCCAAGTTGGATCAGCTAGCTTGGGCAAGTAACTAGACTTTGTTATGTCACAAGCAATCAATCAGGCTTGTGAACGAGATTAAGGGGTTTTCGGTTTGATCGGGGCATGGCCTGTGCACGATCAAGACTTTTTCACAAAATCTTCTCAAAATATTTTTGTCGAAACCGATTCAGATCCGATTTCGGCGGTGACTGCACGTGACGACAGTGTCTTAAGTGAAGAATTCACGTTGCCAGGTACTACGACAGAGCACAGTGCTGAAGCACGTGCTATATCAAACACACAAACCCAGCAACCACATGATGGGACGCAGTATTAGTAAACTCAGTGTCATGCTGATATTCTTGCTCCGCGCATATAGATAGAAGAAGAAATGAGTGAATAGCGGATGTGTTGAACGATACATTCATAATGAGAGGTGAACGCCTTAAGCATACACACTTAGAAGTAAAAAGTATCGGGATCAATTCAAGAATCCGGCCCGCGATCGCATCGCTGCACGTGTCTGTGAGTCTCCACGTGGATTTTATTTGGATAACTTTTGTTCCGTCTTATTGGTTTATGGATTATTTTGAATAGAATAGCGACATTTTGCACTCCTTTTTTAATCAGGCCACTAAACTTTGTGAGCAGTATCGTGCATGCTCTCACTTTCTAATCAGCTGGAATTATTTCTACGAATCCTCTCAAGGCTCTAGTTGGACATTTGTCCCTTCTGGAATTCCCGCTGACTTCGAACATCCTGCCTTGAAATAGTTCACAGTTCATTAACGCAAATCCTATAAAAGATACATGCCACTGCGAGATTCTAACGGACCTTTACGGTTGTGCTGCGATGTGGAGAAAGCGGCGCAAACATTTCAGTGAACAATCGTATGAACACTGCATGAACATACAGCCGTTGTTCACAGAAGCGTTCTCCATGACGGTCGTCGTCTACCAGCCAGCCAGCGACATGAGTATACACACGTATATAACCATACGTGAATAAACAGCGTCCGATGTTTCGGCGACTCGCGCTCGCGTTCTTGCACGTCGTCATCGTCATACCGCAGGACGCATCGCTGGATGCGAATCCCACGTTCTTCATTACGTACACGCGCACTTCTTTCATCGTGCTCCGCGACGCGGCGAATGGACTCTCGAACAGTAATCGACAAGACAAAGGAGAATGGAGTACCGATGACGCAACGCAGGTTTCTATATCGCGTGCAGCAAGTCTAGATCTGCTGCTGGGTCTGCCTGCCTCACTGATCACACGCTGGCAGGAGAATGCAATGGCGAGAGCAGGCCGGGTTAGCGAGAGCTACTGTGCGAAATATGGCTTCTTCATCTTACAGTAGCGAGGATGTGTACGGATGCGAGACCCTTTGAATCTTTCGTGAGTGCATTTCATTTTAAATTCATAACTATTTCAATTACCAACAGGTAGTTAATTAGTTACATTAGTGATGTTAGGTTAAATTACTAACTTAACTAGTGAAGCCCTGTTCTATTTAAGAGCCTGTTGCTGATTGCAGACATGAAACAAGCAGTGCCAACATAAAACGAATTCTGTATTACCAGACAATGCAAACACAGTTTTTCGCAAATTTAAATTTCATAACACCTACCGACTCAGGAATGATATAGTTCTAAAAGGCAGCTTCTCAACACGTTGTTACATTGCCTAACTTGGGCATGAGCATGCAAGCTGAAGTTTTGCTGCTAAATGTGCGAGTGACAGCCGGAAATCGAATACAAAGTTACAGAGAGTGAAGTAATGCATCACGGAAGAGGGGAAATATTAGTACGGATATAAAGAAGGGGCAGAGATAGAGAGAGAGAGAGAGAGAGAAGAAAAAGGGAGAGAGCGAAGGAGAGAGGGGGTAGAGGGAGAGGGGAGAGGGAGAGAGGAAGAGAGAAAGATAAGAAAAAGAGAGTGAGTGAAGAGGGGGTAGAGGGAGAGTGAAGGAGGAAGAGAGAGAGAGGGAGAGAGAAAGAGAGGTTGGCAAGCAGGTGGCATCGATGAATAATTTAGCCGCGCATCGATCCGGCAACCCTGCAGCAACCATCGCGAGACTGGTAGGCAAAAACCAGCAACAACAGCTGACAGGCAGCAACACCGCTCGTTACCTACCGCCAGCGCCGCTCTAATCGCTGACCCGAACCACCGCACACAACATGCATGACCTCCACGCTGGCTGACCCCGGGTAATCACCGGAAGACTAACGAGCCGGTGTTTCGCGCGCCGAGCGGCCGCAATCATCCGACGAAGAAACTGCTTCGAGGAACCACGATGGGGATGCATCGGCAATGCAAGATGGAGGTCAAAGGTTACGGCGCGACTCTCGCGACGCACGAATGGCGACCGGCCAACACCGAACGCCGTCGCCCCGCGACACAGCGCCGCACTAACCTTTCAACCGCTTCGGGCAGACTTCAACATTTATGCATGCATAATTTAGGCACGAGTACATCATTTTTACAAAAATGCGTGTAATTTCCGAGCCGGGGCCTGCATCATAATGTACGACGGTAAGCAGAAGCACCGTCGCTTCACTCACCAAGGCTACAAGCGGCGTGTCAATACGCAGCATCGCCCCGGCGCAAGTCCCGCCCCGGGGCGCACCGTCGCAAGCGCGCCTCATCAAACATTCACCAGCCTTCGAAGCGAGCGGAATGTCACCCCCCGCATTAAAAAAACTTCGCGAGCGTCCCTTTGTGTGGAGACAACGACAAAGTTGGTTTTGTCACTGACGCAGCTCATCTGACGTATTGCTGCCGACATCTGCGATTATTCTCCTGATGGTTGCTAGCCAGCTTCGACAAACAAACATGCGGCAGAGGGATGATACGGCTGCGCTTTGAGTGCAGTTTGCAGCGAGGCATTCGCACTGCCGCTAGGTATTAACGCGTCAGGAATAACGCACCGAACGAATGCAATTCTAGGTATTAGCTTGAGCAGTATTAACAAACTCGCTCGTATTTCTTCACCAAACTGAAAGCTTGGTTTTCACACATCGCCCACTGCTTAAAAAAAAAGTACCCAGACAGTCTGTCCAAACTCGCATGCGAAACGGTCCCATAAATTCATCCAACCTGTTCTTTGTCACTCATTAGTGATCAAACTCATTAGTGATCACTCATTAGTGATCAAACTCATTAGTGATCACTCATTAGTGATCAAACTGAAAGTGACGGCGCTTGCATGAGGTGAGGCACCATGAGTGAAGACAAACCTGACTGGCAGACCCTCGCAGCTTTGTATCCCAGTCAGGACGAAGACCACAATAGCTTCTGCCACTACATCAAGTGACAGGTCCCTCGCAACAGACAGACGAAATTTTATTGAACACCTGACCCACCCACATTACTGACCCACGTTATTGAAGGTGTCCGCACGACACTTTGAAACAGTAGAACTATGGTAGCGAACATCCAGCGTAACCACGACGACCAAGAGCGGCGAGCGAGCGTCGCCACGACAACCGAGAGCGGCGAGCGAGCGTCGCCACGACGACCGAGAGCGGCGAGCGAGCGTCGCCACGACGACCGAGAGCACCGAGCGAGCGTCGCCACGACGACCGAGAGCACCGAGCGAGCGTCGCCACGACGACCGAGAGCACCGAGCGAGCGTCGCCACGACGACCGAGATCACCGAGCATACATCACCACGACAACGACCTACCTTTGCGAGTTCGGCTTCGAGCACGTCGACCTTGCAGAGGGCGCTGTCGAGCTGCGAGTAGAAGCGGGCGCCAATCATCGGCATGATGTCGTTCACGCTTCGCAGCCGCGGCTGGTTCGTCAGCAGGTACCTGCAGCATGTAGCACGCCGTCAGCAAGCACGCAGCACGCAAACGCGCACGCATATACTAATAAAAATTGTTAAATAAAATAAAAATTGTTAAATAAAATAAAAAATTATAATAAAAAACATGAATTAAAACACACACGGGGACTAAACGTGGACACTCGAATCGAGGTTTATTGCAATATCCATTTCGCGCAGTCTTCTGATATCGACGATCGATGGCCTCTCTCATCGCCACCACTTTCTAAACGCCATCGAACATATTCTGCATAACTCGATTCGATTACTCTGTGAGGCACTCGAGTCTGAGATGCAAGCATGCTCTCGTTCGTTCCACGCACAAAAGAACGTCCGCGGGATAGGCGCAAACTGAGCATGTGGTGGCGCGTGCCTCTACGCGAGATGGTGCGCGACACCATTAGACAAGACGAACGGAGAGTTTTCGACGGTACGAACAGGATAAGATTCTTCAGATCTCCAGAGTAGTTTCGAGCGACCATCTCCATCGAGTTGTGTATGTGCTCTCGTTGGATGGCAGCGACAGAGTTGCAGGCAAGTGCAAGCACAATCTTCCCCAACGATATCAAGTCTTCTTGCTGGAAGAAATCAACACGCACATCCGTGACTTCCGCTTCAAAATCTATCGGCCTCAACGTGAAAATGAAACGACGGACATTAGATCAGCTATCACTCTAGATTACACATTTCGTTTCCAAGCAGCGCGTTACTACAAGTGAACAGCAAGTGCTGCTGCTAAAAAACAACTGAATTGAACGTGTGCAGCAACACACGTTTGCATTTTCAGCCCCATGAAGTATACATAACACATCAGGTTATGCATGCTGTTAATATCAAAAAAAATATCACTCATACATATTACAGATAAAACTAAATTAGTAAATCCCCTACAGCATCAAATTGCGATCTAACCTGAGGGTTTCTATTACGGTAGCTGTGTCAAGCCTCTTACCACTCGAGTGCTATATGGACCAACTACGAATACGCGTACACACGCAAGTGTACACATTGTTAATATTCAGCAGTACTGTGGTTAAATAGTCATAACGCCTGAATATCATAGGACGTTGTAAATTAGAAGACAGACACTCGATCTCAAGCATTAATCGCTGGGGCAACCTAATAAGATTTGTGCAAAGCAAACCTTTACACGCTGGAAATTTTTGCTAGACTAGCGCCTGTCACTGAAATAACATGCCACATCAAATATGCCCAGATTCACTTTCTTATCTGCCAGACAATGGTCTTGAGACAATTAGGGCCCAATCAATTATTATTTTTTAATTAATTAATTTTCAATGCTATGGAAGGCCAAATTACATGGGTAAATGCATACATTTTTCCAGTGGGAAGAATATACCTAAAAGGGGGTTCTATGCTTTAAAATTGAATTTCATCAATATAACCTGGTTCAGAAAATGCATCGATATAGTAATTTTTCCCTCACTATCGAACATGTGAGGTATGCATTGCCCGGCCCAGCCCCCAGTCATTCAAATATATTATTTTAATATTTCACGAAAAAGTACATAATTCATTCAAGCTTCCAGCAAACCTTGTCTTATATTCATGCAAATGGCATAGGGAATAGAATTTCTGAATACTAGCATTTCTCTCATGAAAACTACTTTCTACGGACAGATGTCTTGCGGCTGCATACCAAATCGACAAGACGCTTTTACTCAAAATATGAACACACGCTGCATAAAAATAATAATAGGTAATAAAATAGAAAATCACTGAAAATCTACAATACCCACTCCGTATATGAACACGCTATGAAATTCCACAAAGCACTTTTTACACTAACGCAATTTTACGTATTAAACAATTGCAGAAGAATGGCACCAGGTGGCAGCACGTTCTAACCTTACCTGATTCTGTGGCATCATGGCGATAGGGTTTGGTTGAGTAGCATCCAGACTCAGCACGTCGAAAATTCCCACACAGTTTACTCGCAACCTTCCAAATAGAACGTTAGAGAGAACATCAAATAATCACAGTGCAAACCCAGCCATGATTCCGCATTCATTAAAGGGAACTCCTAACGGAAATTAATCAAGATAACACAGTATGCAACAGCTACAGCAGCCCAACAATACAAATATTTCTTTTCTATAGCTTCACAAATGAAAGGCTAGGTAGGGCTAGCTAGCTATAACCTTATAACCTAAAACCATACCCTACAAGTGATAAAGAAATGATCGATTTCTTCGCATAAGTTAGAGGCACACAGTTTAGAATTTTTCCCCAAATCACGTCGGCTCTACACACATAGCCGCTAAGCAGTGAGAAATATCACGAATCACACAAACATCATGCAAATTTACACACCCTCTTAGTAATGAATGATTGATCTAAGTAAGTCCGATAACCACGGCTGCCTTGGATGTGCTTTTTAAGCGCGCGACCCAGAATATAATCTTTGTAACATTTCATTGCTAAGCATTGCATTTGCAGCAGCCTATTGCAACAATGCGTAGTCTACAACTGCCCCTCAATCACGCGAGGCAAATAGGGCAATTTTGCAGCAGTAGTTACTACTGCTTTGTCACTGAAACTTGCACATCTGGTCCTTTTCTTCATCAGCCACTACCCAGCCCTGCACTTGCCCCCATCCTCCCCCTGCCCTTAATC
>NW_014577684.1:78165-81167 GCF_000485595.1 Priapulus caudatus
CTCCTCCCTGCCCCAAACCTCTCCTCTCCCTCCTCCTCCCACTCCTCCCCTCCCTCTCCTCCTCACCCTCCTCCCACGCGCGCACCGCTCACCTGTTCTTGCCGGTGACGAGTATCTTCGTGGGGTCCATCACACGGCAGGCTAGGCCAGCCGCGTGGATCGTGCGCAGCGCCGAACTCAGCTGCACCACGTAACCCCAGATCACGTTCTCCGGAAGTAGGCCGCGGTTGCTGCTGCTGCTGCCGCCGCCGCCGCCACCGCCGCCGAAGCCTTTACCGCCATCTTCAACGCAAGCAGACGTGCTAACGTGACACCCCGCAGGACAGGCTACAGTGAGACCCCTGCACGACACGCGGCTACCGCTGTAGAATTGTGCAACTAATCAGTACAGGTAGATCCCGTTTTATGATGGTCCATTTTACATTAACGCTCGTTTTAAAATTACCTAAAAAATTGTAACAAAAATTAACAACACATTGCAGCAACGCCTGCGAGTCCAAACACACAATATGCGCTTCTTTTGTTTTTCGTGGTGCGTTTGGGGTGGAATGACAGCATTTAATTGCATTACAATTTGGTCTTGTTTTACGACTTTACATTTCACGACCCCGTTTTACTGGAACCTAACCCTGTCGTAAAACAGGACCTACATGTAGTTCAGTGAAATCTCCAGCGGGAAAAACAAACCTGCGCATTTTCAGAGCGACATTTATTCTTTTTTCTCGAGCCCCCTACAGCATTGTATGATACCTAACTGGGTACCACTAATGCATGTGACGGAACGACATGCATTATATCACAAACCATCGCATCCTGCACAACACGCTATCGTCGCACGCCACGTGTGCACGAAAGAGGGGGGGGGGGGCTATGCAAGGCTACTACTATCACCCAATTACTCGTTTTGCCATTTCTCCAACTAAGCATGTCAGCGATAGACCATCTTGCTCGGCAGTACCCCAACCCCTTCTTTTGCAGTGGTCGTGAGAAAGCGTTTCATGTGTAGGTAAGTAGTTACATAGTTAACCTTCAATGCACAAAATATAATCCAAAATAATACTGGAATATATGTATCGCAATAAAATATATAATAATAAATATATATAATATGTAATGCATATGTTTAGGACGTGCATAGTATTAATAAGAGCACGTAAAGCATTTTTAGGCACGCAGAGACCTCTATTGGTCATTATTGACAACAACCGGCTGGGTAGACTGCCAGCCAAGCTTCGATGGTGAGATTCAGTAATATCTTCTGTACAGACTGTCTGATATATCTTCTGTATCTTCTGTACCCTAGAAGAGACTCGATAACTTACCCATGTGATGAGAATGCGAAGAGAAGTGGCGATACATCAGGGTTTCTGCTGCAGGGTGATAATCATGTGCAAATACCAGAGCTACAAATAAAGACAAACTAGTAGCACCACCTATGATCAAAAACATTCAACTTTGGTTTTACCTTACACGAATGAAACTTCACGTTGAGCCAAATTCAGCCCAAGTTAACTGCAGACTTGTCCACCTGAGATTTATCAATAAACAAAAACTTGATAAAAATGGTGGCGCATGACCTGTTGTACAGATATAAAAAATACTTTCCTACAATAACTGTAAACTTCGAGGGATATATGTGCAAAATTGTATTTCCTTAATAAATTGCTTCTACCGTACCTAACATACAGCATTCTACATGTACATGTACCTATAGCATTCTTACTGACTTGTCTAGAATCTATGGCCTTGATGGCCTACACTTGTAACTGCACATGTTTGTGCAATTAATATCTTTGATTAAACGAGCTTTTAAACATTATTATTGTAGCTTGTACATTCAACTGTAACACTGCTGTTCCCACCAACAAGTTGTCGCCCAAATAAAGACGGATTTCTGGTCATGTGGCCCACCACTGAGAAAAAGAACAACATCCCTGACGTACACAGTAGTAACTTTACTACTCACAGTGATCTCCGAATGCCTTGGTTGTGAACACCTCCCTCAGCTGCACAATGTTTGCATGCTGCAGCTTCTTCCAGAAATCCACGAGCTGCAGAGCTTTCGTGTTCACCAATCGGAAGCCTAACAAAACACAAACGACCGTCAGCCACGGCGCAGACTTTGGGACACTGCCAGCCTGTAAATACCCAATAACATTGCCGCGTTGATAGATGTCGCGTTTCATTAGTGAAGAGGGAGGACAGCCCAAGTGTAAGTTTACTTTGACACTGCAGGTAAATTACCATAACATTGCTTCCATTTATAGATGGATTTCATTTAGTAAGAGGAGAGACAGCAAGTATAAGTTACTTCGGTGACACTGGCAGTTACTCCATCAATCATTGCTTCCCATTCTCCTATAGATGCGTTTTTACTTAGGCTGCAGAGCGAGAGTCAGCGCAGTAATAACGTTCAGTAATCCGCATTGGCCACAGGTGCAACCGTGCCAGCCTGAGAAATGGCGCGCAATGGCTGCTTTAGGCTCCCGAATCTCAGTTCTCCCAAAAAACCACCGTTGGACTATGCAACCATCGACACAGGGCCGACACCACACACACAGGATGACTAGTAATACACCGCACCAAGAACCACGCTGCCAGCATCGAATACACACCCACCAACAGCCCTACGACTACCACCGACCCTGCGCCCACCCACCTCCGCCCCGTTCCCAGCGCCCGAGCCAATCTTGGATTCTGCCGCAGGCACGGAATAGGTCAAACAGCCCCCGCTCTTTAGTTTCCGAGCTAGGTGCACAGTCGCCTATGTAGACGGATAGAAGGATGGGCGGTCACGCTGCTAGACAGATCCAAACTGTGGTTCGACTTCGCCATCGGCCGCTGCGAAATAAATGCGCTCATCTTTCCTTGGTTGCGTTGACAGCGAGGCGGTTCCGAGTGCATCAGGAATCCAGATCGTAGGTGAAGGCGATCGCCGTGATTGCTCGTTCACCATCTTCAGAACTGTATATACCTGCAATGAATTCACTTTGATGACCCTA
>NW_014577684.1:81192-96762 GCF_000485595.1 Priapulus caudatus
GTCACAGTTGCAACAGCACTGAGAAATGGCACAATGGTGTTTAGCCAATCTCATTCTCCAAAAAACCATTGACTATGCAACCATGGACACAGCCACACCACGCCACAGGCATAATCACACCACACCCAGACCACGCTGCAGGCATGATCACACCACGCCACAACCACGCTACACTACCACCGACCCTCCCCCCACCCACTCCGCCCCATTCCCACGCACCGTGGATTCTGCGCAGGCAGTAGGTCAACCCCGTCTTCATGTGCGTCGCCTTGTAGACGGACGTCGTGTAGCCAAACGTGTTCGACTTCTCCATCGGGTTGACAGGAGGCGGTTCGAGTGGCACCAGGTGGTGGTAGTTGTCGACCTCCGTCGGAATATCCGGATACTGCTCCGGGTTGACTTGCGCCATCACGAGCGTGTGCTTGTTAAGTATTTCCTGCAATAACGCGCGGACAGGCGGGTAAACAACGGGCAGTCAATGTTCACCGCGTGCGAGCGGCCCTCAGTCTCACAGGTTAGAGATAATTAATTGATTGATTAATTAATTGATTGATTAATTAATTGATCAATCCTGACATGCAGGTCACCAAGATTATACAACAGACTGCATATGTCTGAAGAAGAAGTCGAGATATTCAATGTGAGAGGCAAAGTCTGACAGGTCAGATATTAGATCATTTAGGTCATAGGTGAGACAGTTAAGGCAAGAGTGAGACACGCCTCGTCGCGCGACGTCAAACTTCATGACAAACGTGAGACACTCGAGGCAAAACTGAGGCGCGCCTCGTCGTGAGGCGCGCGATGTCAAACTTCGCTACTCACCATGCGGATTTCGTCGGACATGAAGAACGAGGGCGAGTTTGGCTTTTGCTTCATCTGAGCCACGTGAGCAGGGGGTGACGGGTACACGTGGTAGTCTGGAAGCACCTGCAACCAGAACACACCGGCCGATTAACGTGATTACGTCATCGTAAATAGTAGAACTAAAAAAAACATTTCCACTTTTTCACAAAATGTAAGTAATTCTGTTTACTTTTTATGGTTACATTGCTGCATTATACTTCCTGTTTTACTATATTGTTCGATGTGAACATACACTCGTAACTCATACATAGCACATAGCAAGCAATTAATGTTAGGAACACTAATATCAAATCGTCAAGGTTTTTTGGATTTTTAATTAGTTGAGAAACAATCTTATCAAGTAAGAATTTGACGATACATTTAGTCCCGTTCGTACTTACTTTTAATGTAAAAAAATGGCAATTTTTTTTTTACAAATATACACCATAAACAATTCGTGACGTAGTCAATTTAATTGCAGGGCAGGTGCGTGCGCGAGAGAATGGGCGCAAGCATGAACAGACAGGAACACAAAGGAAGAAACGCAGGTCTCAATCAGTACTCAGTTAGCGACAATACTTTTAGGAGGCCCCCCGCCCCACCCCACACGCACACAGTTATGTTAAATACAATAGCTAGTGCTGTAGCTATGAGTAAGTGAGTAATTACTATTCAAAGCTCAGGGTAGCTGCACTACTCATGTCAAACGAGCACGGCAAAATCGACTGCGAGATTGACAGAAAGCACCGCACTATCGAATAATAATTACCCAGCTAATGAAATACATCTGGGTTCGCTCAACACTATAAGTCTAGCGATTGGCCGATTTTTAGTTCTGGCCTGGATATTTCCGATTCTTACAGTGTGCCGTATGAAATTTTTATGAGACTATATTAAATACTGCAGCAGTGAGTGCTAGACAACACTGCCGACACCCTTGTCAACACTCTGTGTAAAACTGGGCTGCATTACTTTTTTACACTGCCACCTGCAACGTAGGAAGGCGAGAACGCAATCCTACGCCGGTACAAAACTACCAGACGCATGCCAAGCTGCAAATTGTATACACAAATTGCTCTGTATACAAACCACTCGCGTGTAAGCCAGCTTCCAACAGGAACTTGAAATCACACTATCATAGATAATCTTAAACGTAATCACAGAATGATTCACACATACTCGTGCATAACCCGGTTTAGAGCTACTTTTGCAGCAACAGACGTGAACACGAATAAAAGCAGACCTGCTTAACATACAGCGCTAAACAGAAAGCTCATATCAGCCTTTAGAGGGTTAAAGATTATTATTACAAGACTAGCTACGTCTACGTTAGGCGGTGTAAAGTTCTACTTAGACTACGAGAGGTGGAAGAATGGCTCGTCTGCCATGAGAAGTTAAGCATCATGGGTGGGAACAGCACTAAGAATCATACGATGATCAGCAGACGTATTTGCAATAGTAGTGCATAGACACTGCCGCCATCATGAATATACGATTCTAAACATACAGCGCCAGGCAAACGCATATCAAGCCGAAAGTCTAAGACAAAGGAAAATACATTTGCTAGGCCTTTATGATCGATTCTATAAGATTTGCAAATGCTGCGATTCAATAGAGAAGGTAGTGGAATCTGAGTAAATAATCTCTGATAGGGAGGATACACCTCTCTGTGACCTACAATGCTTGGCTTTTGTACAGGTTGTACCTCCTCTGTGAAGAAGTAAGTTGTGCCACCAACATTTTCCTGTAAACGAGTAAATCACAACGCTCCTGAATCCCAACATGGGTGAATGTAGCCGTACTGGTTGATAGTGAGTTGACACGATAATAGCAGGCAGTTGCTGGCGAGATGTTGCGAAGAACAAAAATTCGAGGACAAACTTAAAAGTAAACAGTGATCGTTTTAAAAAACATTTGATTTCTGAGCTTGCTTAGGTTCTCAGGACAGACAATTACTTGGAGTAACACAAAGTGGAAGAGAATTTACTCCAGTTTAAAAATAATAACATAAAACCTACATGTGCCACATCACATCATTACGTAAACATTAAACACACTATAGATCAACACTTGTGCTAGGACTAGATTCAATATTATAAGATATCAATTCCTTGATCAGGAAATTGCCGATAACAGAGGACAATGCCTATTCCGACAAATTTACCCTCAAGAATTTACATGTGATGGTTCATCACTAACAAACAATCAAAATCATTCAGACCTGGTACTGAGCAAGTTTTGGAGGTGGGGTGAAATCTCGGTTGGCTTTTGCTGGAGCGGGTGACTTGCTTTTTCTCGCGGCGTTTGGTGAGTGTGGTGGGCTGGTCCGGGGGCTGTTTCCTGGACTCAAGCCGGCTGCAAGGCAAAGATGGCAACAATGACAACAACAACAACATAACCAGAGCCGACAGTTCTGTATAGGTACAGCTCCTATTCACGAGATATACAGTAGAAGGTCATACTCTCCCTAGAGGAACATATGCAACGCTAGGCAACAGTAAAAGATGTCAAGCCGAGCCCAATACTCCGTGATCAATCTCATATCTCAATTAGTAATGTAGACTGTCCTTGTGTTTCCATCTTAGTGCAGGCTTCAGAACACAGATGGCACCCCCCATTAGGTTTTGACTGATCACCCCAGCTCTGACACAGCAACGCACCTTGCCCCCAGGAAGATTGAAACGCTTGCGAATTCGTTGCGGTGAAGTTGGAGAATGATGGCGTCGAGGAGCTGTGTACCATTCCGGGAGGAGTCGTCTGCGTATTGTCACCTGACACCGGCGTCCCCTGCACACAAGATGGCAGCACCACAACGATGACTCTACGAAATGCTCCCATCATTACGCCAATTCACAATCGGTGCAAAACATATGGAAAGTAACTTAAAAACTCAGAATGCCAAAGAAGAAAACTAACATTGGTACTTGGGAACTCCGAAGAAGGAAAAATTGGCAAAAAAGGAAAGTGTTGTTAGAATTCAGACAGGAAGTAAGATCGCTACACTGAATTGCAAAGACGGAAACTATCGGGGGAATTCCAAAAGGGAAACTTTGGAATCCGAATTTGGAATACCAGCTGAAGACATAAACGTGCGACGATGGAGGAGGAGGTGGAACACGCACCTTGCCGGTGATGGAGATGTTACTGAAGCTCGTAACTAGACCACTGCTGCTGCCACTCACACTCGGAGCAACAGCTGGCTTCACGAATCCCTTCACGCTGTCCTGGTAGTAACTCACTGGAGCTGCTGCAGACGACCGCTGAAATAGCAACGTAACGTAAGCACTCGACGAGAGTTGACGAATATATCATATATAATATATTATATATCACATATATATATATATATATTTATATATAATCCTCAATAATATGCTTTATATATCAATATAAGGAGTAACCTTTAGTTTTACTTCTCACTATGCCTCTTATATTAATCTATATGTGCTGCATTGAACGCTGGCACAGTATGGCTGACCTCGATTGCTCTCTCGATTTTCTCTTTTTTAAAGTTTTACGAAAATAGACATTCACCCGAGGATTTGTATATATGATTTTCTTGTCATTTGGTTTTTGTTCAAATCATACAATGAATCTAACTTGTTCCTGGAAAAGCATTTCCCACATCGTTCAGAGTAAGCTCTGATTTTGGCGCGTGTATGCTAAAAGTAGTGCAAACATTCTGCAGGAATTCAAGGATGCACTGTACATCTCACAGACCATTCCCAGGTAGATAAATCCATCGAAGAGTCCAACGTGCGCTCTTACTCGTACTGCAATCAATTGTTCAAAGTACACACAGGAAGAGGCAAGTAGGACTTTAACTTAGATTCTGCCGGAAGCCCGTTGGCTTCTGACAAAGAGATTGCTGAAACATAATCTGTGAGCTCCGCACACTCTCTACGCCAAAAAATATTTACGAAGTGCATAACAAAGCATGACACCAATAGCAATCATATAAAGGTTTTACAATTTAAACATGATCAATTCCACAGTTAAGACAGTGATGGTTGGCAGTCGCCTCACATAAAACATTCACACACGTTTTCCACGTAATATAATCAAAACATACTCAATAAGAAGCCATCGCATGGAAATCGCTTCCGTCAAAATATTACGGCACACCTTCATTAAACCACAGATATATCTAGTTATTCTATATAACTCATTTCACATTTAAAAAAATTGCATGACAAAATGGTGATGGGTCTTTCGAACAATGTACAATACAAACTGTATATATGCTTCACCAACCTCCACAGCACGTTAATAGCACACAAGCATTGTGATAATGGGTTTGATACAGTTAAAGGCTGTAAACACCGAATTAAACAAACAGAAGCAACATATTTTTATTTCAAGAGATGTGTCTTGTACATTCTATTATGTGCTATTACCATGAGTGTTTGCCAGTATACTACTTTAGAATCATCGTATTAGATTTAGGCTACATCATTTAAATAACATTTTAGCTCTAAATAACTTGAGCATTTGAACAAATGTTTTTTTATTTGCACTCACTCCACGGAAAGTATGAAATACTTTATTAAATTTCTATCAGAGAGTGCTTCAATGCATGACTGGTCATGATGTCAACTCATGTCTCAAAATCCAGAAAACTAATACACGGTTGAATGAAATAACATTAGCTTACCATTTCATGAGTATGGCTGGCAAAGAAGCTTAATTATGCATTGTTAGAATGTCATTAGTTAGATATTGTTAGTAGTCATTGTAGACTAGTATTTAGAACTAGTAGAAATTGTTAGTTAGCCACATTGCACGTTGACATAGCAATACCTAGTACACATTTTAGTACAGGTGCACCAAAACTTGCTTCCAACACATACACACACAAATTTCCTAGTTCTGGTTCTAACCAGAACTTATCATCAGCAAACATGCGGACTATCATCATGCTATCTCTGTCATGAGAATCACCAGATGGCTTCAATTAGGTGCATATTGTCAAAATAATAACATACAATTTATTGAAGTACCATGGAACACATCAGCATTACACTGACTATATCACGTGCTCAGAATTACAAGAGGCGACTGTTATTAATGGGAATTACCCAAATTGTTCTCCAATAATTAGCAAAGGGTTTGGACAAATTAGCTTCTAAAATATGCACAGTAAAAAAATAGTTATCATGATCCCACTGAGCTCTCAGTATAAAACGTAAATACTTCCAACAGAAACTACATCCAATAACCTTTACCTGATGGACATACTCTTCCATGGTTAACAAATATAAATCTAATTTGACATTTTGTTTAACTTAAAAATGACAGTACACAATGTAGCACCATTTCTTGAGAGGGGCATAATATAGGCATACATTAAATTCCTAATTATGGTAACTCACATACCTTGAGAACATAATATTTAAGAAAATCAATAAATATTTATCATAACGGTTGATAATGAACTATATTTTGCTTACCTGGTGATTGTGGAGCAATAGATTGTTATTATTGTAACAAACACATTGGAACTTGCTGCTTGAGAAGTGTTAAATATTAAGTGACCCTTTAGTTACATTAATTAGAGGTCGTAGGGTTGATTTATTTTTTTATGCACATGTATCCATTCAGATTCTCTTGAAAGATGTTTTAAATCAAACTCTGCTAGAATTATAAGAAACTATATCATCTTTAGAAAATAGAATAACGATGAAAATAGTATAATAAAGGCTAGAGCCCATTACTAATATGGGTTTTGCCTGTAAAACGATTTGTGATAGTTTTGTATAAAAATTGAGCTTAATCCATGCACTGAGTATCTAATTGTAAGACTTTTACATTATTAAAACTACTAAGTTCAACAGGAGGCCCATGTAGGCATTACTGGATATATTTTAACTGGGTTTGCTTACTAATGTTGTTTATTAATATTAATGTTTTTATTTAGTTGGGTACGTGCGTGTGGGACATAGGGACATAAACTGAAAAATATGTTAACCTGAGTTCTTGATCGGGTTGCATCTTTTGAGGTCAGTTCTAGTATACCTCTGTTACCTAATCATTGAAGGAATATCAGCTGGAAACAAATTTTTTATGCCAATATATGTGCATTAGTACTCCGAAAGAAGTGCCCCTCACTTAATCAGAATGATGCACAGGTAAAGGTTTCGCTACTAGTTTGTCTGTTAGGACCTATATGTAATTATATAATTTCAAATAAACAAGAATTAGGAACATGTTATGCAAAAATGTTTAAATTATTGTTAAGTGTAATAACGAACGTGTGGTTACTGTAAATTAACGTTACAAGCATACATAACATAACTTTATGGGTATATAACACTGCAGGAATAGCCTGAATCCGTGCTAGTGGCATCAGCTGTTGGTAACTAGAAATGTCAAATGAGTAAATATTGTTTCATTTATTTACACTGTACCAAGTCTCACTATTGTATAAACGCATTTCGGAAAACACACCTTCATCACATACGTATGAAAAACTACAGATGCGTTTGCAAAACAGCTTTATTCTTTGGTGCTTTCAGCGATGTTAATAATGTTTGTGTCAGGTTGAAGACTAGTGCTGTTTTGTCTAGTGACCGGCCTAGTTTTGTTAGTACATGTACTGGCACTGCTACTTGTACTAGTACTAGTGCTCATAGGGTCTATGTCCCCCAGGGTACTGCCGGAACGTACCCTGGGTACGGTCCGGTATACCGGAACGTACCCTGGTAACTATCTGATAGTGATAGGGTTAGGGTTAGGGAGTAGGCGTAGGCGACTCCCTAGACTCGTTAGTGGAGTAGGCGAGGTACGGTCCGGCATATTAGATAGTACCAGCAGAGCATCTAGGCATTTATATGCTCGGGTACCAGGGTACGTTCTGGTATAACGGACCGTACCCAGGGTACGTTCCGGCAGTACCCTGGGGGAAATAGACCCTCTCTACCCAGTACTAGTAGTGTGACTGTGAGTAGGAGCCATTCTGATTCTACTAGATCTACTTTCAAACCCACCAATATAACACCATAGGCATGTTTTACACTACGGTACCTATTTCTTCAGTTATATCGCTCTCCTCTGTCAGCTGAGATCCAGGGTTGGCAGTCACACCATTTAAATGCTGCATCTGATCAGGATGGTGATGAAGAAATTGGCAATCATCTCCATAAAAACACGTCCCCGTACTTGCAAAATATCTGCAAATACCTGGCTTTTTTACCCCAGTAGTCGTTGAATTCATTCTCTATGAAGATCACCCTTTACGTCCATGCGGATAAATATTATTTATAATGTTTCAGTAGTGCTAGATTTCGCAGAAAACACATCACTTGTACAAAGTTTTAACTGTTTTCTCTTACTCTTTGAGATGCGCACGCATCCCGATTGCAGCGCCCCCGTGACGTCGAATTTTGCTGTGTGATTTAGTTCAGAGTTTGTGCACTAGAGCGCAACAATCTAACAATAAAAGTAGGCAAAGTAAAAACATCGTAAACAACGTAGCTATTTCGTGGATTCAGAGATAAACCACTAGAATAAGTGTAAGTATAGGTAGATGGTACTAATCAGGAACCTTTTTCTTTGCATTCGAAAAACAGGTGCATTTCACAAGGCGTACCCCCGCATTTCCGAGCGGGTCGCCAAACTATCAAAGTATCATTGAACCGAACGTCTCCATAGCCTAAATGCCAAAATGGCTCAAGCCAGGATAGAGAGCATGTCCAGTATTCAGTCATAAACATCATCCTATCCTATCGCTATCACTAATACTATCAGTGTCACCGTCCTGGACATCATCTCTATCCTTGAACCGCATAAATTAACTCGGATCTTTCCCTTCCATGTTCCCCGGGGAATTGCAACGATACATGTTTCTTATCTGCTGTTTCACCTTCAGACATTGATTCAATGATTGTACGGCCTGACAGTGACACATTCTGCAGACATAGCCTGAACATGCAAAGATACACTCAGTGGTACAGATTTACTATAACTATCAGTATCATGATTTAGTCATGAATGTTGTTGATTGCGTTAGAGTTAGGTATGACTATGAGTGCATGTAATTCAATAGCTAAATATTGAATTGATGTTGTGTTTTCTAGATTAAACCACTTGCAGCTTTCTAACACTAACTGCCAGTTCTTTATTTAGGCAGGGTTTTGCGGCACCTTCCCTGCAGTCGCTGCCATGCCGGCTGACATATGGAGCCTCCGAACCTTTTGTATTGTAACCGGTGGAGGCAAGGGCCTGGGTTACAGTATAGTTGTAAACCTCGCTTCTAGGTAAGCTGGCTGTATGAGCCTTAATTCCAAATACCTAAACTGTGTCAAAGTGACGTTTGTAGTCACTTGAAGATTGGCAGGAAGGTGGAGTGATCTCTCCAAAGCTGTATCTTGGGAAGCATACCTGTTAGGGAAACATATTTGAAATGTTGTCACCTGTAGCGGGTCATTTGCAGATTTGCTAGTGGCTCTGTGATAGCGATAGCCGGACGCACGGAGGCAAACCTGCTACGCACGCAGGAGTATGTGGAGAGTCACTACCCTGAGATCAGCGTGCAACCACTCGTAGTGGATTTGTGCTTGAGGGATACGTATGATGACATCTTCCCCACAATCTTCTCCCTGCAGAGTATAAATGCAGAGGATTTTCAACAGGTGAGGTAGGATGGGCATGTGCAGAGCATGACTGCAGCATTAATTAAATAATTAGTGGTGACAAATAGCATTGGTTTTTAAAGCTCCAATTTGGGTTTTTAGCTCATCTGACATAGTCAGATGCAGCTTGTAGAATCGCATGATCGTCTGTGCGTGCGTGCGTCCGTCAACAGTTGGGCTCAAATCTAAACGGCTCGACGTACGGATTCGAAAGTCGGGACGTGGGGGGGTAATCCGAAAACGAGTTGGGATGTCGAAGCTGGGGGTCAAATATCAAGAGGTGTAAAAGAAGGGGGAACATTCCCTCCTTAACTTAAGGTATAGGGAGGAAATGCAGAATTGCGGCACAAATCTAAACGGCTCAACCTAGGCTCGTGATAGTCGGTGTATAGCATCATGGTAGGAAAATCTATCACTGTGCCGAAATTGGAGGTCACAGGTCAAAGGTCAATGGGGCACAGGGCAGATTTTATACATTTTCTGAGGACATGGTCTGACGGAGCGATTGGAAAACTTTTTTGTTTCAGCGGTGATCTACCATTTTTATGGCTTTATTGCAAGGACCATAAAATGTACTTTCCGCTGACATGCGAAGAGTAAGTGTCGGATAACTTTTTGACCCTCAAGAGGAGGGTTAAACATGGATTTGTTGACTGTTAACAAAGGACTGAACTGCTTTTGCTATTGTGGATGTGAGGCTACAGTTGCACAGTTCAATTGCAAAGGCAAATGTTTGTTGAACAAGGTTTACGCTCCTTAAATCATATTATTTTCTAAAGCAGTCTGTATTAGCACCCTGAGTAGCACCCTGTATTAGCACCCTGAGTAGCACCCTGTATTAGCACACTGTAATGAACCCTGAATTCTCACGTGGGTAGGGAAAAACATGGGGGCAGCCCATTACACATGCATGGGGGTGAACTGGCACTATTCTAATCATAATTATTGCCTGGCAACCTGCAATGCAGATGTGTTAACTCACAGCTGAGCGAAATTCTTGCCTGCCTGAATATACTTGGATTTCAGCAACTCAATGGAGTGAGGTTATTACGCACGAAGGGTGATGCCATCTTTGATTATTGATGATACTTGCACGCGCCATCTCGCAGCAACTGCTTTTGCTATTAGAGCCCCCTCCACCCGCCCCCTCCCCCCACTCTCCCCCCACCACCACCACTACGTTCGCGCTCGACGCATATCCATGATAACATGTTAATATAGCGAAGTCATTAAAGTTACACAGCTGTATCTTTATTACTGTACTACCGGTATAGCAAAGCCTAGCTATCGTAGATTTTAGATCTGTATTAGTAGTATCAGGAGTAAGATAATATAGGAGGAGTATGACAGTCCAAAATACGTGAAATTCAACATTTGCTTGCCTAATTTTACCGATGATATATTAGGAATACGAGTTGCACGTAATATATCATCGGTAAAATTAGGCAAGCAAATGTTGAATTTCACGTATTTTGGACTGTCATACTCCTCCTATATTATCTTACTCCTGGTAGTATCCTAGATATACTGAGCGCGAACGTGGTGATGGGAGGGTGCTCTTCATTCGTTTGCCAGTGAGTTTAGCATCAGAACACCTGCCGTCAGGTGAGCGCTGTCGCTCTGCGGCGCTTGTTTGTACAAGTGAGGTTGGAGGACCATAGTATGTTGATCTTGGGTAAAGCTTGATGGTCAAGATTTGGGTTACTTGAAAGAATAGTGACAATGGCATTATGAATAGTGATGTGTGTGAAATTAGAATGGTGGCATTTCGGTTAGGACGAATAAAAGTAAGTAGTTTCGCACTTCTTTCTTAATAGTGCAATGTATTTCTAGTGTAAAAACGTTAATAGAATCTAGTTTTGCTTAGGTCATGCTGATTCACAATGCTGGAACACTGGGAGACATAACACACACAGCAATTCAGCAAGATGACACCAGAGCAGTCAGGAGAAATTTGGATTTGAACATTGGCTCGACCATGCTTCTTACTGCTGCATTCTTCAAGTTCTTCCCAGATCGGACACGGTTCAAAACATACGTGGTTAATATCTCATCTCTTTGTGCCATACAACCAGTGAAGTCATTCAGCATGTACTGCACAGGTAAGCAAAATATTGAGATATGAGGCTGATTTATCCTCATGATAAGCTGTAGTCAATTGTATACTATATTAAACTGAGTACCGTGGAATTATTAACTGTTATAATGTTGGACATAAGGAAAACCTCATGTTTGATGAATTAACATATAAGGGAGACATCACTCTAGTTGGGTTATTTAATGGTATCTGAAAGTAGTACCAATTGCAATTAACAGACTATATGAAAGATAGTGTTTCTCTAGTTGAATATGTTCTTGAATCTAATTATAAGTGTGAACTGTTACAGCCATATGTCTAGCAGCACTTTAAAATGATTACTACCTATATCTACACACCATTACTGAAAGGTCACATCCAAGTACTATATAGAGTACACGATATATCAACACCTATACCATATTACTATGAACATACATATATATTGGTGAGTATAAAAACATGGCAGAAATGTGCAAGCAATTTTAATGAAAGACAACACAAGGTTTATCAACGTTGTCAGCATGTAACGTCTGCATCATTTCAGGAAAGGCGGCGCGGGACATGTTTTTCCGTGTAATGGCGGAGGAGGAGCCGGATGTGAGGGTGCTGAGCTACGCACCTGGTCCCCTGCTAACATCGATGACCACACACATTATAGACCACGTCGGTGACAAAGACACGAAGCAAATGTTCAAAGGTATCCTGTCTTGCTGTTACCCATGTACAGGAGCATGGCTAGTGTAGCAATTCTAAATCATAATGCTAAAGTATCTCATATCAGTGATATTAATTGGCGAAATTTCATTCAACACTAGTTTAATATTTTGGCTGAGGAGGCGCAACATTTACGGATTGCTCAACGTGGGGTCAGGGTTGGGTGTGTGTTAGTTTAGGGTAATGTGTAATGATGAGGTTAGGCCTATGTTAGGTTAAGGTTTATAATGCTGGGGTTAGGACAAGCTAAGTTAGGATATAAGGTTTAATGTAAACATTAAGATTATGGTTAGCTTAGGGTAAAGCTCAAAGCAAAATTTAGGTGACGATTTAAAGATATGGTTATGTAAGAGTGGGGTTTAATGTTGGGGTAAGGGTAAGGTCAACACGAACACTGTCCTGCCCAAGTGTTGAAAACCGCTGATTTGCTAATGCAGACATGAAGGATAATGAGCAGCTGCTGGACTGCGACACGTCCATGATGAAGTTCGTCTGCTTGCTCGAAGATGACAAGTTTGAATCCGGTGCTCATGTTGACTACTATGACGTTGAAAAGATTTGCGACCAGTAGGGGGCACCACGTGCTTGCCATTCACGACGCATGCACGCGCACGGTATTTTCCACGTTATAATTAGCCGTATGTTTGATACTAGGTGGATGAACAGATGAGGTAGGCTGGCAGGCAGAATTGCTGACCAATGAAGATAGGAGAGGATAGTGATAATGGGGAGGGAAAGTGGAGATGGGTTCTCACCTACACTCATTTCTTTTCTTTCTAAAATTTAATAATCATTGAGAGAGAGGATGTGTGTGCTGTACTTACTAAAACTACTCTAGGCGAGTAATATTACAGTATTTTTCAGCTGCTATGGGTTGGTAACTGCAGAGTCAGTGTTTATTTGCATTGAAATGTGCTGTGTGTGGGGGAGGTGGATATATATATATATATTTTAATGAAATTATCAAAATAGTTTTAATTACACTGTGCAATACTAGATCATAGTACACTGCTTGATATCCAAAAATAATGTGTTCTAAGGGTAGAAAGCAGTAGGTATGTTGATTATAGAATATTAATATTTTATTATCAGTTTGACAGGTTTATAAACTAGCACTGTAAGTGTAAGGTGGTGCCGCAATGTAACACCCCACACATTAAGACATTTACATGTTTCATGGATCAGCAATGCTGCATGTTTATCTGCTCTTATAATGGGTATCTATATACTATTTATGTTTATATACATATAATGTATGTATATTCTACGAAATGTTAAAATATAAAGCTCAAACTATTAATTTTAACTTACTGTGCACCACCATTCACAGTCTTAAATGTAGAAGTTGATGTGATTAGTCCCTTCAACTTTGGTGTTATTAACACCTAAAGTGGCAGCTACGTATTTTTTAACTCTAAGTAATATAATAAATTATATGAACGTTTTATCACTGTGCTCTGTATACACTGAACAATCCACATGCAGTTCCCGGTGATTTCAAATAGAAGGATTGTTAGGTGGTGGTAATGGGTAAACCACAATGCTGTGACTAAACAGAACATTTTGTAATTCAGTTGTCAGGTTTTAATCAGGAACAATTAAGCGTGGTTCACTGCAATGTGGCCATGCTCACATCGATCGGCATATGTTTCCATAACTCAGAGTATGATCGTCACGTCACCCACAAACTCGGCTATCTCTTAAGGTGAACGCATACAGCCCAGAGACAATAGAACACTAATAGTTCTGTATAGGAATGTTCTGAATATATAATATATTCTGATAGTAATCTGTTCTAGGATCTCTGCATTCACCTTCGGAGATAGCCGAGTTCGTGCGAGACGTCACGATCATACTCTGAGTTATGGAAACATGCCGACCGCTTTCACATCGCGCTAACACGAGTCTGTTTGGTCACATGTACTGCTCGCATAGTACTATATGACCATGCATCATACGAAATGTTTTTATCTGTCTGGAAATCAATCTCACGATATTAGCGAATCAAATCACGGCGTATTTTAATCAGCGCGTAAGGCCCACATAGCGTGAAGTAACGAATTCTTGATTATGACTCGTGTAATCGTGTTTGCCGACACTGAAACAATTCTACGACGTACGTAGCCACGCCTGACTCGATCTCAAATTTCTGTCGCGATTTGAATTATTCGGATGACTGGCATCAGCGTAATTGGGAAGCAAACCTAATTCTCAACCGCCAACACGTAATAAAAATTCGCGCATTCTGCGAAAATGTCATCATCGAATGGCATGCCTCTAATGACAATTCTAATGTGTTCTACATATTATTACATTTAAAACTAATATAAGTCTAAAAGAAGATGCATAGCAGATGCCGCGACATCAAGTCCGGAATGAGCTTGCAATGTGGTTATCACCACGTGCCCACAGAGGGAGTCTGTAGTCACTTGGTAGAGCACGGATGACTGCACAGAGGAGCGCCACCTGTAGGAGGAATTAATAGCACATTTGGTAAGATAGCAGCAGGCAGTCTCACCTACGGACATATGCAGACGTATGCAGACATCGGTGCCACACGCTATGTTACCCGGGCTTCCTCTAACATACTTGAATGTCTTTCCTTTACCCGCCCATGCTTCATTCCATTTCCTATCAGCGCGATCACATACAGGAACCTGTGTGTACGGAATTTTCTGTTTGGCGATGTTTACAAGTAACATATCATCCTCATGGTTATAGTGTAAAAGCCATATCTTAATATATACAGCGCTGATTTGGATATAACATAATAAGATGTGTCGTGCACGGTTTTCTATTCATAATGGTTGAAATATGTTCCCTGGCAACTTTTGAATAGTGTAATCAATAGTTTGTTCGCTCTTACTTATAGAGTGAACTATAATGTATGTTGTGATAATGCATACTAACACTTAGCGACCCTTTCCAACATTTCAAAAATGCCATTCGTGCTAAACCCCGTATTACCATTACATTTTTCATAGGTAGCGTTATTAATTATAGCCCATTTATCGTATTTGTAGATGCTATGTACAAGAAAGTGCTTTGAAGCCTATAAGGAGTTCGTTTGCAATAGATTTATAGTAGGACTCTATTCCAGCTTTCAGCTATTTTCAGTTAAATTTGTATCAATTCATGGTTAAAAGAAATTTCAGCTGTTCAATATTGGGTGGGAAATAAGTAAAAACATAATTTTATAAATCGCTGATGTGCGTTTAATTTTTAGCTCATCTGACATAGTCAGATGCAGCTTGTAGAATCACATGAGCGTGCGTGCGTCCGGCCGTTCGTGCGTCCGTCCGT
>NW_014577684.1:96787-101159 GCF_000485595.1 Priapulus caudatus
GACATTACCAGATGTGCATCAATGCGCAACCATTGGTACATAGCGATGTCAGATAAGCCAGTCACAGTGCGTGTGTGTGAATGTCCTACAATGCGCGTGTGTCAATCCACAGAGCCACTAGGGCCAACTGTGCACACCTCACACACATGCCGACCGAATGTGCTCACACAAGCCAAGCAGGTAGGTGTGAAAGCCTCACAGTGCGCGTTGTGTGAAATGTCACAATGCGCGTGTGTCAATGCCACAGGTAGGTGTGAAAAGTCAGGAATGCGCGTGGTGTGAATGTCACAGATGCGCTGTGTGTGAATGCCACAGGTAGGTGTAATACTCACAAGTGCGTGTGGCGAAATGCCGACCATGCAGTAGGTGTGAACATCACAGTCTGTGAGTGCCAATGTTCAGCGGTTATATGTGTGAACATCAACAGTTCCACTCGCTGAGCGCAGTGACACGACCACCACCGGTATACTATGTCCGTAAGCCCACCAGCCAGCAAAGCTACTTAGAGATGAGACTATGAATCGTCCAACCAGCATCTATACTCCTATGATAATAAACGACAAAACACACACACATCAACAGTTTGTGAGTGAATGTCACGGCTTATATGTGTGCAAGTCACTCAGTCTGTGAGTGAATGTCACGTTGATATGTGTGGCACGTGTCAGAAGTCTGTGTGTGAATGCCAAGTGTATGGTCGTGACCGTCATTGTTGTTTGTGGAAGACGTCAAAATCGCTGAGCGAAATGGCACAGTTATGTGTAGCTGGCATTCAGTAATGTCAGCTGTGATAACGGTCTCACATGCGCACGATAACACACTATGCACATGACTGGCTAGTTGCTACCCACAGTAGTCGCTGTAGCCGAGAAATTATAATGATATTCTGTTGTTACCGACAGAGCCGTTGTGCGTTGGGCAGATCGATACACATGCATTTATATTTTTGATATGTTCAAGGATCCAATTTTCTATCCTCACAGCATCGCTCCAGCGGTGACTGTGAGCATTTTATCTTACATATTGTGGCGTGTATGCATGTGTGTGCAGCGCGCGCACAGTGGTGGTGCGTGTGTGTGCGTGTGTGCGTGCGGTGCGTGCGTCGCGTGTGTGTGCGTGCGTGTGTGTGCGTACACGCATGTGCGTATAACTGGTATAGCGAGGAGGTGCTGCATAAATCTACGCATGGAGTACGCACGGTCGCCTCCCGCAGAAGCAACAACAAGCAGAAGTAATAATACAACGAGGCGACTGAACAGAAAGCGCGATGACATCGTGAGATATAGCGGACAGCACGTTTCTCACGTTGCACAGACGCTGCCGCCAAGCCGTCGTGACGGACTAAATCATCGCAAACTGTTCATCGCCTGCCATCGATTCACCGATGATTATGCAGCAGCCGATTGCAACATATCGAACGCACGCACGCACGCCCACCATCACGCCGACACGACCCACGCACCACACGACGCACGCACGCGACAGCACGCACGTGCACACATGCATACACGCAAATGTCTAGATAACTGACTCCTGCTCACCGTCACACGTTGGAAGTGCTGGCCCGATGAAAAATGTCCTTGAACTATTCATAAAATCTAAATGAGATCGCGGCCGCAGCATAAATCGACACGTGTGCCACTGCCGAAACAGAATCGGCCCGCCTCATGATTACGATTATGAAGGATGCAGGCACCGTAGCTAGCTAAAGCTCCCCTTGATATATTCAAGGGCGTTTCATGATGATATTTTACGACGAATTTCATCCACAAGTCCAACGAATAGGAGTGAAAATCTGATACCAGACCACAGGCTAATGCCCTTACATCTATTACACGGAAAGCTTCCTTAATGTTTCGGATCACATATGTCACCATGTGAAAAGACTTGCAAGTGGCAGGCTGCTCGACACGGAATATATCGTTTCGATAGGATTGCGCCAAATAATCCAGTTAAACTAAAAAATGCATTCACTTCATACGAATACCCAGGCCCAGCCGTTGGCGAACGTTGGATTTGCGAGCAATGTTTGGTGTTGCCGTCGAACTCAGAATTTATTATTTAAAGCTAACCCCAACTCCAGGCGAGTACAGTTGGGTTGGTATTTAATGCCATACCATAGCAACGTCTATCGAAACCTGCATGTTGTTGAATAACACGCAGTGTTATGAGCTGCTTGGGCGCCCAGTGACTGACGTAAATTACATTTAGTCTATAGCTTATTTGCGGTATGAATACACCACAGGATCCTGTAATTTTAAAATCATTAAAAAATCGACCAAGACGGAAGTTGCAATATTTTAGCTTTCAATTTATTCATGTTCAGTTAAATCCTACACCTACTAATGTCTATCATATTAACTTTCAGAGATCGGTGATAAGAACCTTTTCCTATTTACACGCTCAATACATAATGACAAATGATTGATCATGGTTAAATGCAAACAAGTGCCAAGCGGAGCGACCAGCGCATCATCTAACAGTCTACTGCGGTGACTCTGTGGTTGGAGTGGTGGGATTACCTAGTAAACGGGCCCTGTTTAGTACCAAATTGTGTTTCAGCAATACCGGCGCCGAAACAGTGGAATGCACAGGGATGTAATCAGGAACCTTCTCAAGGAATGTTCGTTGGGGATCGTTATCAAAGTGCAACGAGATGGCCGCGTACGTTTAAGAGTCCTTCAGATATAAGATGGAACATCCACATCGTACGTAGTAGGGCAAACTATTGCAAAAGATCAGAATAAGGTACATCATCCATTGTACCTACGCACCTCAGGCTCGCAATAGAGAAGCTGCCACCTGTAACCAATTAACGGCAGGCAAAAACTACACAGTACCACACCACATCACTGGCAGTGGCCACTGGGCAGTGCATTACGTTACATGTAACTATATCTGAAGACAGTAGCAGAATGCCATAGAAAATTAAGCGACTTTGAAGGAGCATAAACTTCTTGCAACCAAATTATAGCTTTTGAAATTTCAACTGTGACGATTGTAAGCCTCATACATCAGGCATGTGTAGACTTCACTAGCAAACCCGGCAGTCAAATTCTTTCTAACAGACAGTAAACAAAATCCAATGTTTAAGCCCTCCTCTTGAGGTCAAAAGGTTAAATCCGACACTTACTCTTCGCATGTCAGCAGAAGGTATCATTTCATGTCCCTTTCAATAAAGCCATAAAAAATGCTAGGTCACCGCTGAAACAAAAAAGTTTTTCAAGTGGCTCCGTCAGACGCATGTCCTCAAGAAAAATGTCCTAGAAAACTGCACCTGTGCCCATTGAACCTTGACCCTTGTGATCTCCAATTTCGCTACAGTGATGGCTTTTCCTAAACCATGATGCTATACACCAAACTATCACGCAAGCCTAGGTCGAGCCGTTTAGATTTGTGGCGTAATTCTGGCCACAAATTTTCCTCCTATACCTTAATTAAGGAGTGAATGTTCCCGCTTCTTTTACACCTGCTTGACCTTTGACCCCCAGCTTCGACATCCCAACTGCGTATTTGAAGATCCCCCGCGATGTGCCGAATATCGTGACCGTACGTCGAGCAGCTTTAAGTATTTGTGCCCACTAGTTGACGTAGCGATGGACGGACACACACGCGCGCGCGCACGCACACACACGCGCGCGCGCACGCACACACGCACGCACGCACACACGCACACACACGCGCGCGCGCACGCACACATGCATACACGCACACACACACACGCGCGCGCGCGCACACACACATGCATACACCCACACACACACGCGCGCGCGCACGCACACACGCACACACGCACACACACACACATGCATACACGCACAAATGTAGATAAATGCTCACAGTCACCGCTGGATGCTGCCCGATGAAAAATGGTTCTTGAACTATCAAAAATATAAATGAGTTCTGCACAACGTACACAACGATCTGTGGTAACAACAAATATCTGCGGTAACAGCGACTACCTGTGGTAGCAAGTCATGTGTGTGTTATCGTGCGCGTGTGAGACTATCACACTACATTACACTGCCAGCTACATGAACTGTGCCATTCGCTCAGCGATTTTGACGTTTCCACAAAAACAATGACGGTCACACCTACACTTGTCATTGCACCCGGCAGATAGGTGCGATATGATATGACTACTAGGCACTTAAAACAACCTAACCCTAACTCTAACCCTAACCCTAAAAAAAGAAAAATTAAATTAAATTAAAGTGCCTAGTAGTCATATCATATCGAACCTTTCTGCCTTCTGCCTTGTGCTTCACACACAGACTGTGACGTGCACACATATAACCGTGACATTCACACACAGACTGTGACGTGCACACATATAACCGTGACATTCACACACAGACTGTGACGTGCACAC
>NW_014577684.1:101169-103780 GCF_000485595.1 Priapulus caudatus
CTTTAATCTGAAGACACTTAAACCTACGCGCCATCTCGTGGGAACTTTCATAACGATCCCAATTACGAACATTCCTTTGAGAAGGTTCCTGATACCATTCCTGTGCCTTAATTCCACTGTTTCGGCGCGTATGTGAACACATTTGGGACTAACAGGGTTTACTAGAATCCCACCACTCCACCACAGAGTCACCGCAGTAGACGTTAGATGAGCGCTGTCGCTCCGCGGCACTTGTTTGCATTAACCATGATCAATCTATTTGCTCATTATGTCTTGAGCGTGTAAAGGAAAAGTGTATTTATCACCGATCTCTGAAAGTTAATATGTAGCATTAGTAACGTGTGGTTTAACTGAAATGAATAATGAAAGCTAAAATATTGCAATCCGTCGTCGATTTTAATGATTTAAAATTACAGGATGCCTGTGTGTATCATACGCAAATAAGCTATAGACTAATGTAATTTACGTCATCACTGGGCCAAGCAGCTCATAAACACTGGTGTTATTCACAACATGCAGGTTTCGATAGACGTTGCTATGTATGGCATAAATACCAACCCAACTGTACTCGCTGGAGTTGGGTTAGCTTTAAATAATAAATTCTGAGTTCTGACAGCAAACCAAACATTGCTCAAATCCAACGTCGCAACGGGGGGTATTCGTATGAAGTGAATGATTTTAGTTTAAATGGATTATTGGCGCAATCCTATCGAACATATATTCCCGTGGTCTAGGCAGCAGCCACTTGCAAGTCTATTCACAGTGACATATGTGAGTCGAACATAAGGAAGCTTTCCGTGTAATAGAGTAAGGGCATTAGTGTGTCTGTATCAGATTTTCACTCTATCGTTGCCTTTTGAATGAAATCGTGTAAAATATCATCATTGAACGCCTTGAATATATCAAGGGGAAGCCTTAGCTAGCTACGGTGCCTGCACTTCATAATCGTATCATGTAGGCCGATTCTGTTTCGGCCAGTGGCACACGTGTCGATTTTATGCTGGGCCGATCTCATTTAGGTTTTTGATAATTCGAGGACCATTTTTCATCGGGCAGCATCCAGCGGTGACTGTGACTGTGAGCAGTTATCTACATTTGTGCGTGTATGCATGTGTGCGTGCGTGCGTGCGTGCGTGTGTGCTTGCATGTGTGCGTGCGTGCATGTATGCGTGCATGTGGGCGTGCGTGCGTGCGTTCGATATGTGCAATCGGCTGTGGTAATCATCGGTGAATCGATGGTAGGGATGAACATTGCGATGATAGTCCGTCACGACGCTTGGCGGCGGTCTGTGAACGTGAGTACGTGCTGTCCGCTATCTCACGATGTCATCGCGCTTCTGTTCAGTCGCTCGTTGTATTATTACTTCTGCTTGTGTTGCTGCGGGGACGTGCGTACTCCATGCGTAGATATGCGCACCTCCTCGCTATACCATTATACGCACTGCGTGTACGCACACACATGCACACACGCGCGCACGCACGCACGCACACACACACGCACACACACGCGCGCGCGCACGCACACATGCATACACGCACACACACACGCGCGCGCGCACACACACATGCATACACGCACACACGACATTACCAGATGTGCATCAATGCGCAACCATTGGTACATAGCGATGTCAGATAAGCCAGTCACAGTGCGTGTGTGTGAATGTCCTACAATGCGCGTGTGTCAATCCACAGAGCCACTAGGGCCAACTGTGCACACCTCACACACATGCCGACCGAATGTGCTCACACAAGCCAAGCAGGTAGGTGTGAAAGCCTCACAGTGCGCGTTGTGTGAAATGTCACAATGCGCGTGTGTCAATGCCACAGGTAGGTGTGAAAAGTCAGGAATGCGCGTGGTGTGAATGTCACAGATGCGCTGTGTGTGAATGCCACAGGTAGGTGTAATACTCACAAGTGCGTGTGGCGAAATGCCGACCATGCAGTAGGTGTGAACATCACAGTCTGTGAGTGCCAATGTTCAGCGGTTATATGTGTGAACATCAACAGTTCCACTCGCTGAGCGCAGTGACACGACCACCACCGGTATACTATGTCCGTAAGCCCACCAGCCAGCAAAGCTACTTAGAGATGAGACTATGAATCGTCCAACCAGCATCTATACTCCTATGATAATAAACGACAAAACACACACACATCAACAGTTTGTGAGTGAATGTCACGGCTTATATGTGTGCAAGTCACTCAGTCTGTGAGTGAATGTCACGTTGATATGTGTGGCACGTGTCAGAAGTCTGTGTGTGAATGCCAAGTGTATGGTCGTGACCGTCATTGTTGTTTGTGGAAGACGTCAAAATCGCTGAGCGAAATGGCACAGTTATGTGTAGCTGGCATTCAGTAATGTCAGCTGTGATAACGGTCTCACATGCGCACGATAACACACTATGCACATGACTGGCTAGTTGCTACCCACAGTAGTCGCTGTAGCCGAGAAATTATAATGATATTCTGTTGTTACCGACAGAGCCGTTGTGCGTTGGGCAGATCGATACACATGCATTTATATTTTTGATATGTTCAAGGATCCAATTTTCTATCCTCACAGCATCGCTCCAGCGGTGACTGTGAGCATTTTATCTTACATATTGTG
>NW_014577684.1:103805-109971 GCF_000485595.1 Priapulus caudatus
CAATGCCACAGGTAGGTGTGAAGTCACAATGCGCGTGTGTCAATGCCACAGGTAGGTGTTGAAAGTCCACACATGCCGCGTGTGTCAATGCCCACAGGTAGGTGTGAAAGTTCACAGTGCGGTGTCTGTGAAATGTCACAATGCGCGTGTGTCAATGCCACAGGTAGGCTGGTGAAGTCACAATGGGCGTGTGTCAATGCCACAGGTAGGTTATGTTGAAAGTCACAAGGCGCGTAGTGTCAATTGACACAGGTTTAGGTGTCGACGTCACAGTGGTGTGATGTGATGTCACAATGCGCGTGTGTCAAGCACAGGTAGGTCGTGACAAAGTCACAATGGCGCCTGTTCATGCCACAGGGAGGTGTGAATGATCACAGTGCGCGTGTGTGAATGTCAAATGCGCGATGTGTCAATGCCACAGGATAGGTTGCTGAAAGTCACAATGGGTGTGTCAAATGCACAGGTAGGTGTGAACTCAACAGTGCGTGTTGTTGTGAGTACACAATGCCGGGTGTGTCAATGCCACAGGTAGGTGTTAAATCACAATGCGCGGTGTGTCAATGCGCACAGGTAGTGTGAAAGTCACAGTCGCGCGTGTGTGAATGTCACAATGCGCGTGTTGTCAATGCCACAGGTAGGTGTGAAAGTCACAATGCGCGTGGTGTGAATGTCACAATCGCGCTGTTTGTCAATGCCACAGGTAGGTTGTAAACGTCACAGTGCGTGTGCGAATGCCACATGCATGTAGGTGTGAACATCACAGTCTGTGAGTGAATGTCACGGTTATATGTTGAACATCAACATTTGTGAGTGGAATGTCACGGATTATATGTGTGACATCACAGTCTGTGAGTGAAATGTCACGGTTAGATGTGTTGAACATCACAGTTGTGAGGTGAAAGGTCACGGTATATATCGTGTGCCAAGAGTCACAGTCTGTGATGAATGTCACGGTTATATGTGTGGCACGTCACAGTCTGTGTGTGAATGCCAAGTGTATGGTGTGACCGTATGGTTTTTGTGGAAACGTCAAAATCGCTGAGCGAATGCACAGTCTATGTCAGCTGGCATTCGTAATGTCAGCTGGATGGTCTCACATGCGCACGATAACACACATGCCACATGACTTGCTAGTTGCTACCACAGGTAGTCGCTGTTACCGCAGATATCATATGATATTTGTTGTTACCACAGACCGTTGGTGCGTTGGGCAGATCGAACTCATTTATATTTTTGAGTATGTTCAGGATCCAATTTTCTATTCAAGCATCCTCCAGCGTGACTGTGAGCATTTATCTACATTTGCTGCGTGGTATGCATGTGTCGTGCGGGCTGCGCGCACGTGGTGGTGCGTGTGTGGCGTGTGTGGTGCGTGCGTGCGTGCGCGTGTGTGTCGTGCGTGTGGTTGTGCGTACACGCATGTGCGTATAATGGTTATAAGCGAGAGGTGCCGCATATCTACGCATAGGGTACGCACGGCGCTCCCGCGAGAACAACAAGCAGAAGTAATAATACAACCGAGCGACCTGAACAGAAAGCGCGATGACAATTCGTGAGATATAGCGGACAGCACGTTTCTCACGTTCACAGACGCTGCCGCCTAACGCGTGACGGACTTCATCGCATAACTGTTCATCCCTGCCATCGATTCACCGATGATTATCACAGCCGATTGCACATATCGAACGCACGCACGCACGCCCACATCGCACGCCGAGCACGACACGCCCACACACGCACGCACGCACAGCACGCACTGCACACATGGCATACACGACAAATGTAGATAGACTCCGCTCACCGTCACACGTTAGGAGTGCCTGGCCGATGAAAAATGTCCTTGAACTATTCATAAAATCTAAATGAGATGCGCGCAGCATAAAATCGACACGTGTGCCACTGGCCGAAACAGAATCGCGCCTACATGATACGATTATTGAAGGATGCAGGCACCGTAGCTAGACTAAGAGCCTCCCTTAATATATTCAAGTGCGTTCAATTGATGATATTTTACACGCAATTTCATCCACAAGTCCAACGAATAGAGTGAAAATCTGATACCAGACACAGGCTAATGCCCTTACACTATTTACACGGAAAGCTTCCTTATCGTTTCGATCACATATGTCACTGCTGAATAAGACTGCGTGGCGCTGCTCGACCACCGGGAATATATCGTTTCGAATAGGGACTTGCGCCAATAATTAGGTTAAGGATTGCTAAAAAATCTGTCTTCTACGAATGGACCCAGCCCAGCGTTGCGCGACGTGGATGGCGGCATGTTCTGGGTTGCCGTACGAACTTAGAATTGTATTATAAGCGTAATCCCCAACTCCAGGCGAGTACAGCTTTGGGTTGGTATTTTAATGCCATACATACGCAACGTCTATCGAAACCTGCATGTTCGTTGATAACACGCAGTGTTTATTGAGCTGCTTGGGCCAGTGATGACGTAAATTACATTAGTCTATAGGCTTATTTGCGGTATGATACACCACAGGCATCCTGTAATTTAAATCATTAAAAATCGACCGACCGGATTGCAATATTTTAGCTTTCATTATTCATGTTCAGTTAAAACCTACACGCACTAATGCTACTATTAACTTTCAGGATCGGTGCATAAGAACACTTTTCCTTTACACGCTCAAGACATATGAGCAAATGATTGATCCATGGTTAAATGCAAACAAGTGCCAGCGGAGCGACCAGCGCATCATCTAACGTCTACTGCGGCTGACTCTGGTGGTTGGAGTGGTGGGATTCTAGTAAAGGGCCCTGTTAGTACCAAATGTGTTTCAGCAATACGCGCCGAAACATGGAATTGCACAGGGATGTAATCCAGGAACCTTCTCAAAGAATGTTCGTTGGGATCTTCGTTTATGAAAGTGCACGAGATGGCCGCGTTACGTTAAGATCCTTCAGATTAAGATTCGGAACTCCATCGTACGTAGTAGCATAACTATTGCAAAGACGAATAGGTAGCATCATCCATTGTACCACGCAACCTCAGGCTCGCATAGAGAAGCTGCCACCTTAACCAATTAACGCATGGCAAAACTACACGAGTACCACCACCACATCACTGGCAGTGGCCACTGGGCAGTGGCATACGTTACATGTAACTATATCTAAGACATGTACAGAATGCCCATAGAGTTATACGATTTGAAGGAGCATAAACCTTCTTACAACCAAATTATAGCTTTTGAAATTTCACTGTGACGATTGTAGCCTCATACATCCAGGCATGTATAGACTTCTACTAGCAAACCCGGCAGTCAAATTCTTTCTAACAGACAGCTAAACAAAATCAATGTTTAACCCTCTCTTGAGGGTCAAAAGGTATCCGACACTTACTCTTCGCATGTCAGCAGAAGGTAAATTGCATGTCCCTTTCAATAAAGCATAAAATGCTAGGTCACCGCTGAAACAAAAAAGTTTTTCAAGTCGCCGCTCCGTCAGGACCATGTCCTCAAGAAAAATGTCCTAGAAAACTGCACTCTGTGCCCATTGACTTTGACCTTGATGATCTCCAATTTCGCACAGTGATGGCTTTTCCTAAACCATGATGCTATACACAACTATCACGCAAGCCTAGGTCGAGCCGTTTAGATTTGTGCGCGTAATCTGGCAAATTTCCCTCCTATACCTTAGATTAAGGAGTGAATGTTCCCCCCTTGTCTTTTACACCTCTTGAACCTTTGACCCCAGCTCGACATCCCAACTCGTATTTGAAGATCCCCCGATGGTGCCATTTACACACGCGCATTGTGACATTCACACACGCGCACTGTGACTTTCACACCTACCTGTGGCATTTACACACGCGCACTGTGACATTTACACACGCGCATTGTGACATTCACACACGCACACTGTGACGTTTACACCTACCTGTGACAATCACGGCCGCGCGCACGTTCGCTCTGTCAGTTATTGCAATTCCGGCATTATTTTTCCAATAATAACTTGTTAGCTTTTCAGCTACGCACGGCTAAGTGCCTAACTGCATCACATTATATGAGCGCGATAACTGAATCGAATTCGAGCCGGTGTTGCGACTCACAGTCGAAGCATTGTAGTCATGCTGCATATCTTACTATAATTTGGCGAATGTTGTATGTATGTAGGCTATGTTAATGAAAGGCTCCGTCAGTTTTGATCCAAATAGCGCCAAATTCACAGAAGAGATCGATAAATACACGGGACTGGTTCTAAACTATACTCGATTGAAAACGGTAAAAATGGCTTGAAAAAGACACACAAAAAAGGTACAGATTTGCTTGAAAATAGGGGGCGCTATATCTTTGCCTTGCTAATATTTCGCCGTCTGTGAACGTTGTGCTGTAATATTTCGCCGTCTGTCAACGTTGTGCTGCATGTAAGCCCAATAATGATTTTTATGATTTTTGTAAGCCCAATAATGTAAGTAGAAATAAGAATGTAATAATGAAGTTAAATGCCAATGTCAAGGTCAATCTCTTCTCTTATCTTTCTGGGTATTGAACAGTCGGTACCACATGCATCACAGTCACTAAGCCCGCGCTTAGCGCGGGTTTCAGCTAGTCTATATAAAACGCCAGAGCTAAGCTGAGCAATGCAATATATTTGATATCACCAGAGCAATGACGTTGTCTACAAAATATTGCAACATTATTGCATTGCATATAAAATCAATATGCTGGTGACGATGTTGCTGTTAATGATGATGGTGCTGCTGCCGCCGTCGCCGCTGCTGCTTCTACTGATGATGATGATGATGATGATGATGATGATGATGATGATGATGATGATGATGATGGTGGTGGTGATTAGAATGATCATTATATAATACAAAAACTAATCATCAAGATGACGACGATGATGGCGATAGTGGCGGCGGCGGCGGCGGCGGTGGTGTTGGCGCTGGTTAGGTGATGCTTACATAACGTATATGAGGAATATGGGGGGGGGGGGCAATGATAATGCTGACTGCAATAATTACCGTTACGCTCGTATTCAGCTGTATATATACTCGGATTCTAGGTAACGCGCGTATCGTGCCCTTCTATGATTTATTCATCTTCCTCTGATCGAAAGTGAAATCCCTATCGCCGAATATAATAAGGCAACGGCGTTATATCTTACGCTAACCGCATCAGTAGCTAATACATAACCGCTGACAGGCGCAAACAGCTACACCGGGGGCCCGTTAGAGCGAGCGTCGTGCCATACCTTTGGCCTTCCTGCTAATGTCGGTTCATGTTCCCTGTGGGTCCGCGCTGCATCGACGCAACGACACAATTACGCTCTACAAACGTCTTGCGTCGCCGCGCGTCGTTCATCTTGCAACCGTTGACAGGCTTATTTCCGCGGACACGGCCCGCTACCGTGTTACATACCAGCCCTGCAAACACACAACACCCCGCTATAGCCTCCACCGATGCATCACAGGGACACGACAAGTTCCATATGACGTCACGGAAACGTCACGAGAACACGGTAAAGCGTCAGATAATAAAACACGTTCTGCATGACGCTATTGATACAACTTTTCACTTCAGGGTTGTTGCTATTCGATAGCGGAGTGTGCATATTCTGCGTGTATATATAACACTAGAGTTGTGACAATTATTGACACAACTCAAATACCATTTCAAGTTATTCCATTTCATTTATATAATATAAATATCATATACATATCATCTTTATATACCTGAAGATTCTATAAAGATGACAGCGATTGTGTAAAACTAAATGTCGGATTATTCTTTTTTTAAATATATATTATATTTAATTGTACATTGACATGACTTATCCGTTATCGCCTGGTTTTATTTGGATAGTGGTACGAGAAGCTATAATACCTCATCAACTATGATCATAGAACACACGTAAAGCCCCTGTTCTCTCCGTCATCTATAGCTAGTCACTTGATGATCCATCCATCGAATGCCCCCATCCTCACCGAGAATATTAAAAATCCGCGGACGCCATTGCGTCGGGTTCGGGTGATATAGTATATCAGTTAACTGCCCCCGTCGGTGGTGGTAGGTGTAGATGCTTCTGTGTATACATACGCACGCGCACGCACACACACACACACACACACACACACACACACACACACACACACACACACACACACACACACACACACACACACACACACACACACACACAC
>NW_014577684.1:109981-110609 GCF_000485595.1 Priapulus caudatus
CACCTACCTGTAACATTGACACACGCGCATTGTGACATTCACACACGCGCACTGTGATGTTTACACCTACCTGTAACATTCACACACGCGCATTGTGACATTCACACACGCGCACTGTGATGTTTACACCTACCTGTAACATTGACACACGTGCATTGTGACATTCACACACGCGCACTGTGATGTTTACACCTACCTGTAACATTGACACACGTGCATTGTGACATTCACACACGCGCACTGTGACGTTTACACCTACCTGTAACATTGACACACGTGCATTGTGACATTCACACACGCGCACTGTGACGTTTACACCTACCTGTAACATTGACACACGTGCATTGTGACATTCACACACGCGCACTGTGATGTTTACACCTACCTGTGGCATTTAGACACGCGCATTGTGACATTCACACACGCGCACTGTGACTTTCACACCTACCTGTGGCATTTACACACGCGCATTGTGACATTCACACACGCGCACTGTGACTTTCACACCTACCTGTGGCATTGAAACACGCGCATTGTGACATTCACACACGCGCACTGTGACTTTCACACCTACCTGTGGCATTTACACACGCGCATTGTGACATTCACACACGCGCACTGTGACTTT
>NW_014577684.1:112520-120548 GCF_000485595.1 Priapulus caudatus
TAATATTATACACAGCCGGCTCCGGTGGCGCGTGTCTATATTGGTGTGAATGTAAGTACGATATAGAGGTCAACGGGTCACGGGCAGCTGTGACGTAATGGTTGGCACACAGCCTGACGGGTCATGAAACCACTATGACTATTTCTCGTGTGTATACCTGGTCAACATACGACACTTAGTGCACCTACGATGTTAGCCACTGTACTCGGAGTAATCCCTGTATATATGTCTCATATACATGTAGACTACAGGTAGCAGAGTTAGAGTAATCGAAAAAGTACATCATATGGGTTTAAAGGGATATAATCTTCTTTGATCTCTCGTACGGATTTTGGAAACTGTGGAGCCTAACCGCACTTTGTAAATTTTTATTGTTCTATGAGACATTATTAAGACTAACTAACAATATTAACCAATACACTAATTAATATATGTCAGACATTAATCTAACTAACAATATTAGACATTATATCGACTAACATATATTATACATCGCACTAACCAGCAATATTAGACATTTCAATAACTACAAAATTAATATCGGACATTGCACTAACAATAACAATATCAGGAGCTTATAAATGGAATTCAATCTATAAATTCCATTTATAAGCTCCTGACAATATTAGACATTTATATTCCGTTTATGTATCGCGTGACGAGCGAGGAAATCAGCAGCAGCAGCGCAACCTTTCCACATCAGAATGCATTCGTTGTTGTAATCTATGCCGACAGCGGTGCCCGACGCTTTCAAACAAAGTTCACGCCCCCGTGTGACGTCATCGCCGAGATAGGATTCCGGCGCTAATCATGTTAGAACGACCGGCTCTTAAGAGACTTGTGATCACCGACCTTAGAGAGAACTCACACGATCTCGGGTCTACTCTCTCCTTCTTCTTCTCCTCCTCCGCCTCATCCTCCCCTTCCTCCTCCTCGTCTTACTCCCCCTCCTTCTCCTTCTCCCCCTCCTCTTCCTCGTCCTCCTCCCCCTCCTCCTCCTTCCCCTCCTTCTCGTCCTCCTCTTCCTCCTCCCCCTTTCCCTCCTTCTCGTCTTCCTCTTCCTCCTCCTGCTCCTTCTCGTCCTCCTCTTTTCTCCTTCATCGTCCGCCTCCTCCTCTCCTCCTCCTCTCCTCCTCCTCCTCCTCCTCTTCCTCCTCCTCGCTCCCCCCTCCTCATCGTCCTCCTCCTCCTCCTCCCTTCCTCCTCCTCCTCCTCCTCCTCTTCCTCCTCCTCCTCTCCCCCCTTCCTCATCGTCCTCCTCTCCTCCTCCTCCTCCTCCTCCTCTCCTCCCCCTCTCTATCGTCCTCCTCATTCATCTCCTCCCGGGACGCCATTGCACTGGTGATGCTAACAGAGTTACCTGCTTGTAAGACGGAGAATGCGGTGAGACTGAGAGCGAGGTAAGGTGACACACGGGATCAGAGTCTTCAAGGGAGAGCGTAATAGGAGAGGATGTTATGCAGCCGAAAGGGGGGCAGCGACATATTTAGAGATGACGCTGGTGGAGCACGCAATGAAATAGAGAGAGATTAAAGAGAAGCAGCGATGCGAGAGAGCAGATGAGGCGGAGAGACGAGAGAGATTGGAGAGGCGTAGAGAGGAGGAGCGGAGAGAGATGATGAGATGCGGACGAGAGAGGAGATGACGCGATGGCACGATGAGAGAGAGAGAGGCGAGAGGATGAGAGAGAGAGAGCAAAGATGAAAGAAGAGAGAGAGAGAATGAGGAGAGAGATGATATGATGAGGAAGAGAGAGAGAGTGAGAGAGAGAGAGTAGCGAGAGAGAGAGAGATGAAGGAGGAGAGAGAGGAGAGAAAGGAAAGAGAAGAGAGAGAGGAGAGAGCAGAAGAGACTGAGATGAGAGAGACATTCGGCGCAGTAGAGTAACGAACGCCAAAAGAGGATGGAGTTTATATGCAGAATTGACAGAGAGCCAGAGTTAAATGGCACAGTGATAAACACGCGCGCGCGCCGCGGAGAAGAGCAGAGAGAGAGAGTAGAGAGAGAAGGACACAGAGGCTCAGAGAGACACAGACGAGAGAGAGAGAGAGAGCTCAGACCACAGACCAGAGAGACACACAGACAGAGAGAGACAGAGAGAGAGAGGTAGGGGATCACTCAGGTGAATGCGTGCGCACGGTTGGCAGCCATGGCTCTCGTGATTTGCATCTATGTAATAGGGTCACCAAGCGACTGTACGTACAATGGAAAGGGCACACGAGGATGACGTGCTATGAGGCGCAAGATGCGTCTAAATGGACATGAACGTATAGGAGCGGTACACGCGGAATGAACGTTGAGACATGGGGCACGCGGGCGCAAGGATTGAGCACGCGTGCGTGAACTGACACGCAGGGTATAAACAGCGAGAGAGTGGAAACATCCAGATTGCAGCCATTGTGCGTTTGATCGGATACTCAGACATTGCTAATGTGGAATTCAATCGCGTCACCAGCGCGATTAGCGAACCTTTATATTACCGTGCAAACATGCCTTCAGGCTCTTCCATTCCCGCGTCTACGCCCTCTAGCACGTATAGGCATTATATTAAGGATATATGTCTTATATGTATATCCTTACTATATATATATAGTATATAATATATATATTATATATGTTCTTATATATGTCTTGATATATATATATATTTATACTAGCAAATTACCCGTGCTTCCGCACGGAGGTTTGAATTTTGGCCATGTCGACTTGTGGCATATGTGTAAACGGTAAATATTGCGCTGGGTTTTGCGGCTTCTGGTACAATTTCTTAAAAGATCTACTTTTTACCCTTTTTAAACTTTCGCGACATGAAGACATCCTTCAGGTTTACCCCATAAAAACAGCAACATTTAAACATGCAGCCTAAAATGAATAATCCCTTCTCAAAATTCGTGAGCTTGAAAAAGGCAAAATAATTTCGTCTAATGCGCGCGTCAGCAGAAACTTTTGAGTTACATCCATAATTTCATGTTTCTAACATTCTATCTTAAAAGTCATTGAAGTCTAGTTTGTTTTATCTTTTTGGCAGGGGGAGGCGTGGTCAACATGATCGAGCACTAAACAATAGACCGGCTACCGTAGGCCTACACAGTTTGGCTGCGCTGCAGAACCTAATGTCGGACACCGCAAAAAGAAGTAGCCTAGGTCTAGTAGAACCTCATAAAGTAACCTCCTCTTTATTGAGGTACTCTACTCTAGGCTAGTGAGGGCCTAATTATAAGAACAAATAAAGTGCCCATTAATTCCTTGTCTTCACTTCCCATAACGGTATACAGTCTACAGGGTCCCACGTACATGTACATCTCAGGTTTAGCACGCTACGTACATCTCGGTCTACAGTCTGAGTCACATTCGCACATCTCAATCTACAGTCACAACACACAGTCTCAACCTACAGTCAAATACGCACATCTCAAATCTACAGTCACATACGATATTTAACCTACAGTCACATGCTGTACACACATCTCAACGTAACAGTCAATACGCACATCTCAATCTACAAGCTAACATACGCACATCTCAATCTACGCAGTCACACTTACGGCCACATCCTCAATCTACAGTTTCAATACGCCCACATCTCAACCTACAGCCTCACATACGCACATCTCAACCTACTATGTCACACACGCACATCTCAATTCTACAGTTCACATACGCGCTCTCAATCTACAGGTCACACTGCAGATACGTGCTATCAGTCATATCAGTGCACGTACGTGCCATCTGGGTGCAGGGCCTATTTTAACTCAAAAACAACATTCTCACATACGCTACGTAATATATCAGTTTACAGTCTACAAATTACAGTTACATCTCAATGTACAGTCACATGATACGTGCATATCCACAGCGCCCACTTGAAGCGTTTCAATAAATATAATGCCTACAATAATACGAAATCTATTTGACTACCAAATTCTTTAATGTTTATATACTCTCTTTAGACCTATTGTTGCTATCATACGGCCATGCTGCGACATGCATTTCCAAATTGTGCTTAATTGTCTGTGCACGTTTTAGCGTGTTGTGTCCATTCGTGAAGTTTTTAATTTCATAAATGGTCTATTGAAATTGCATTGACTCCTGAAATATTCGCGAACGGGTCATCAAGCAGGATAAATATTTTTAAATAATTTTATTAATATCATTGTTTGCATCAGACCGGTCGTCAAGGTCGCACGGCCGTTGCTTAGGGCAAATTTCCCAGCATGTCTGTTGAAAGGCTTGCCTTAGCTAACGTTGTTCATGCCCCAATAATAAAAGCTTAGTGGACATAGCTTAGTGTCTTCGCCGGTATGGAAACCCCCGGTAGGTTCACATGGGCACATTCGTTACGCGCGGTTTCGGAGGAGATTACGTGAACATTACACGCGGCCGTTACAGCATTACGATATAGATATTGGATATATATTTACATATATATAGTATATTGTGCCTTATGTCATAATATAGACTATAATATTATACTATTATATATATATAATCTATATCATGACCTCCTGATATGATCATTGCAAGTACGCCTCTCTAGTAGGACATAGGTTACCATGGTAGCGCCGCCGGGCCCCCCCCCATACACGTGCTCTCTCTATTAAGAGTGAGAATGCAAGGTAAGAGTCGAATAAGCCATTTAGCCCCACGCGCGTTCAGCCATATATTGTAAGCCATCTGAAGGGAGTAAGCCCACACGTGCAAACTTACAAATTATAACTACTGCCATTAACAACTATCCGTCAGAATATAAAGTAACCGCATGGCATTCGCTATGTGGTAAAAAAAATGCGAGGCGGAAACACCCGAATTTTCGCGCGGTTTCAAATTTTATATTGCCTTCTTGTGCATGCCGGAAATCGCTGCGTTTTCAGACAAGAAACTCAAGAGAACCTGTAACAAACTCTTGCCGCTAACGCTTTGTATATGCCATTAGATTTGGCGAATATGTGAAAACGAAATTTCGCAAAGCTGATTAGCGCTCGGTTCGAGTGAATAACCATTCAAAGCCGGCGCCGCGTTTAACATACGACGCGCAGTATGTGATGCGGAGCAGTGTGCGAATTTTCGCCGCCTATGTGTTAGCGTTGAGTAAACATGCTCCAGAGCAGGGCGAGAGAGATGAGGAGAGAGAGAGAGGAGAGAGGCAGTGGAGAGAGAGAACGAGAGAGGAGAGAGAGAGGCAGTAGAGAAGAGAGAGAAGGAAGAGGAGAGAGAGAGCAGAGAGTGAGAGAGCCCAGAGGAACGGAGCATGAGAGAGATGAGAGAGAGAGAGAGAGAGAGAGAGCAGAGAGAGAGAGAGCCGGCGGCCGCGAGAAAGAAGAGAGAGAGCAGAGCATGCAGCGCGCCGGCAGAGAGAGAGATGGCGAGAGAGAGAGAGAGAGAGCGCGCGCCGGGAGAGAGCGATGAGAGCGCGAGAGCAGAAGACTGAAGCGCCGCCGAGAGAGAGATGAGCGCGCGCCTGCTGCTGAGAGAGAGACGATGAGAGAGAGAGAGAGAGAGCTACGCCGTGCCGCGAACACGCTGCCGCCCGCGTGTAGAATCACAGACGTCCGAATGGCGCACGAGTATTTTCAACGCGGGCGAATTTTAATAACGTCTCTTAATTGGTTTGTTAGAGATCAAGGTAATTGATGGCGGGACACGTGCCGATCAGCGATTGCCAATTATACTCCTTAACGACTGTGTACCGGCGTGTGTACGTGTGGATATTGTCGCGGGAGCTCTGTAATTAGTAAGGTAATAAACGGGGCTTACACTAACCGTAAGGTCGGCAGTTCTCGCCCCTCGATGACATATAGTTAATGAGAATGAGCGCGCCAGTCACTTTGTAATGTAAACAGTTTTTTTATTTCAGCTCGTTGTTGTTCGTTGTTCGTTATTTTTAATATTATTATTATTGGTATAGATGTTATGATTGTTGCTGCTGCTGCTGCTTATGCTGTTGTTAATTGATTGATATTTAATTGTTGATATAATCTTATTCGTTTAATTAAATTTTATGTTAATGTCTTATACGTTTATGTTTAGTGATAAATCTGGTTTAAGTTTCGACAATTCGTCAGGTTTCGTCGTAACGTAAAACAAATTTCATGTATCTGCCGTTTTAATATCTTTTTAAAATTAAAAACAAACTGAATAAGCAAATGTACAAATATTTAATTCACTCTAATATCAAGCCACACGATTAGAAAGTTATAATATGATATATTACCTTTGGCATAATTGTTCCTTGTTACCTCTGTCGCCATAATAACGCATGTCTAAAACTCTGAGAAAATCAAGTGTATGCCTTCTACAATATATTATTTAATTAGAGACGTATACAATAGATATTTTCACTCGAATCCGCCCTTCCTCATAAAGTGTTCGCAATTTAATGCAGATTTATTTGACCAAAATATAAGGACATTCAGATTTATGGTAAGCACTGGTCTTCTGGCCACTCGCACACAACTTGAATAAGGTCAAAAACAATCACTGTGATTACCCATCGTTGGGTTCGGCCCGAAAGGTCCACATCTGCGACTTGAATCGCATTAGTCTACATTCGTAATTAAGCAATCTCTCGTGTATAAGAAGCCTGCTGAAGGAGCTGCCCCACATATCTCAGCTAAAGCGCGTGATTGCCCGACTCTGTTTATCCGTCTGTCAACTAACCATCAGCCAGGGATGATGGAGAGATCACGTGACCCACGTCGCTATCGGTGTCCTTCGTTAGTGGATTTGTGTTATCGTTCCGATGACGTGCGACGATAGAATGTGACGTCAAACACCGGATGTTATAGCGGGTAAGATGACGACGGACCTTCGCTAAAATAAAACTAGCTATGTTTGTCGAATATTTGTTCATCGGTGTTGTCGAAGTAAAATCAATAAAATAAACATCCGTCATCTATAATCAACTGCACAGTTCTCGGTGAATTCTTGAAAAGTTTTTGCAAGCGAGCTACACTCATGCGCAAACCATTTAATGGCACCTAACTAAATTGTTAGGGATCATTGAACTGTGCGTCGGTTCTGTGAGTCCGATAATTCACACTCCCCCCCCCCGAGGTTAGTTTAGCGAAATAACATTACTGGAGTGTTTATAGTAGACTGGATTGTACACGGACCTCTCAAACTTTAAGTGAGGATTGAGTGATGCTTCCCATCGTCATCGTCGTCATCTACTGTCGCTGCTAGAGCCTGATATAATATTACTGATGATGATGATGATGATGATGATGATGATGATGATGATGATGATGATGATGATATATATATATATATATGTTTATATATATATATAGAGAGAGAGAGAGAGAGCGAGAGAGAGAGAGAGAGAGAGAAGGACGAGGAGAGCGAGACGAGAGAGAGAGCAAGAGAAGAGAGGCGAGAAGAGAAGAGAGAGAGAGAGAGAGAGACAGAGAAGAGAGGCGAGAGAGAGTAAAGACAGCAGAGAGAGAGAGAGAGAGCGCGCGCGCGCGAGAGAGCGAGAGAGATGACGAGAGAGAGAGAAGAGAGAGAGAGAGAGAGAGAGAGAGAGAGAAGAGAGAGAGAGAGTGAGAGAAGAGAGAGAGAGAGAGAGAGAGAGAGAGAGAGAGAGAGAGAGAGAGAGAGCGTCAGTCAGTTGTCATCCTAAGTCCTACATGCACGAGTCGATTTATAGTTCTTATGAATTACGTATACATTCAATGCGGAGATACTAGCGACGACAGGCGTACGTAATCGATATAAACGCGCGATCCACGCTCGTACGGTAAAGGATCATTTCTCCTGGTTTACTCTAGCGCATAAATCTATATATCGTCTATATATCTTAGACGTAGATTTTCGATGATGTGAGGACGTGGAAAGACGTGACCTGTGTAGGCTGTAGTGGTGCGTGCTGGGGAGAGAGGGCCGAGGTATGACATGTGTGTGTGTGTGTGTGTGTGTGTGTGTGTGTGTGTGTGTGTGTGTGTGTGTGTGTGTGTGTGTGTGTGTGTGTGTGTGTGTGTGTGTGTGTGTGTGTGTGTGTGTGTGTGTGTGTGTGTGTGTGTGTGTGTG
>NW_014577684.1:123033-124933 GCF_000485595.1 Priapulus caudatus
CTGTGTGTGAGGTGAGGAGGTGTGAGCTGTGTGTGAGGTGAGGAGGTGTGGGCTGTGTGTGAGGTGAGGAGGTGTGGGCTGTGTGTGAGGTGAGGAGGTGTGGGCTGTGTGCATGAAGCGGGCAGCATCACACCGAACCTGACATGTGTAAGTCAGATCGTTGTTTCAAGTAGATCGATTACCGGACGCGTTGTTTACGAGTAGCGAACGCAGGTGAGCCTTTCACACGTGGCTCCACGCACCGCCAGGTATGTGTGATTACAGGTATGCGTGATAACAGCTACACGTGCTCACAGGTGTGCGTGATTACAGGTGTGCGTGCTCACAGGTGTACGGTACACACCTGCAGCACGACAGGTGTGTCAATCGAGTAGAACCTGGCGACGTTTTTCCGATAGTGAACAGCGTAAAACCAGAAACGCTCGTATGTAGGGGATAGGAGGGGCTAGAATCATGGTTTGTCGTTTGGCTTTCTCGGATAAAAACGTGAAAAAAATGTGCTTCGCTTACAGAAAGTCATGTAGCGTGCAGGCAAACCGTTATCTACATATATGACATATATTATAGCGAACGCAGGTATACATATATATATATAAAGCATATTCAGTATCGATTTGTACCTCTTACGTATTGTAACCCTATTTAGTTGTAACCTAATTGTTTTAGTCAACTGTCAGTAAATAATGTTGTAATATTTTACAACTTGAATAGAAATAGACAAATCACAAGAAATTTCAAATAGAAAGTAATTTTACAATTATACATTCTCTCCCGGTGGGCGATTTCGCGACCGGGAAGTTTGTAGACGCTGTGAGCACTGCGCATGCGTGATGCGTCAACCATAACCAGTCAAGCTGTAGAGCTATTTTACAGCACATCCGCCTTTACCAGTAAATTAAACAGGTGACTTGTTGACCGCGTTTGAACTTTTACCTGTAAGAGTTACGAGTTACCTGCTTAAAGATACGCCACGGAGGCGGAATCTTAGATTTCACCCATGTTACTTGAACTCCGGCCGTGGACACTAAATTCCAATAATCACCTGAGAGGCAAAAACACGACAAAGGCTCCAATGTTATCGTTTATAGTTGCTGTCACGAGAAGGCGTGGCAGAGTGTCATCAAAAACGTGCGGTCGCATAATTGCCGCTAGTCTAAAAAGCGCGTCGCCATTAAAACGTCATTGTCGACAGTGACGACGAGAAAACTTTTATAGTAAATACTCCGGCATTTTCCCCAAGGCGCGTTATCCGCGTAAATAGAGTTTCCGCGTTCTCGTCTGCGTGCCTGCTGCAGTATTGAAGATACAACATGGCGTCTTGCGAATATCATGTGCTCTATCGCAGATTTCCATATAGATTTGAAACGATGGATACGTTTTGTAGATTTTTAACAAAACACAGCAGCCGATATTTCTGCAGTGCTGCCCGTGTCTGTATTCACATGTAGATGCGCATGCCCGTAGCGAGGTATGCTCATAAATGTCACAGCTTTTGTTCATTGTGCACAGCTTCGCACACGCAAACGCGCATATATTTACCGATGTATTATACTCCCACTCACTGCCGTTGACGTTGACGATACCGACGCGATCTATGCTTCATCACCATGTGGATGCTGATAAAGCAACACTGACGTCTATAACGACGTCAGCTCATGGCAGCACAGCGCCCGGGATGGATCCATCCACCTTGTGTCGCTATGTTGGTCGGTAATGCCGAGTTAGTTTGTCGTGTACAAGGAGATGATCTCACCTCTTGACTGAACGCTGATTTGTATTCCGGCGTGGCGTCAATGTCTTTTTCTAATTGCTACCTTGTACTGTATATGTCCGCCGAGAGGCAGAGAGAAAGAGAGCGAGAGAGAGAGAGAGAGAGAAAGAGAGAGAGAGAGAGAGAGAG
>NW_014577684.1:130413-138927 GCF_000485595.1 Priapulus caudatus
TCTCGGTCTATATATCTCGCTCTATATATCTCGCTCTATATATCTCGCTCTATATATCTCGCTCTATATATCTCGCTCTATATATCTCGCTCTATATAACTCACTCTATATATCTCGCTATTATTTCGCTCTATATATCTCGCTCTATATATCTCACTCTATATATGTCGCTCGATATGTCTCACTCTATATATCTCGCTCTATTTATTTCGCTCTATATATCTCGGTCTAATATCTCTTATATCTCTAATATCTCTGCGGCGACGTTCGCGCGGGTGACCGAAACTCGCACGACTTTTTAGCTGCAGTCACTTTTAAAAGTGAAAAAAACTGCGAAGCTTTCGCTCTAATGCGCAGCACTCGACTAATGCCCCGGCTGCATGCCACCGCTCGTAAGTGTCAACATTTTACTCGACCACTGCAAGCCGTCGCGTTTATGCAGTCTCTCGACACTGTCGACTATTTACGTCGCCCTGGGACGCAGCTATATTGTTAGTTACCGACTATATATGTAGGATAGTTAGCTAAGTTCTGGAACATCATATAGAATAATTAGCTCGGTTTTAGATAATAATTTATGATAGTTAGCTCGGTTTTAGGTGACAATATAGGATGGTTAGCTAGGTTGTGGATGAAAACATCGGATAGTAAGCTATGTCTTAGATAATAATATATAGAATAGTTAGTAGCTAGGTGACGATTTAGGATAGTTAGCTAGGTTATAGGTAGCAAGATGTCTTTCTAGCAAGCTAGGGCTGCTTTCCCGCTAAGTATAATCACGTTCTCTGTAAGTCACGTTAACGCACGTACGGTGAGTGCTTTATTGGAACATTAGTGTCGTATAGGTAGTTCATATATATTGCACGTATATCTATGGCACGCGAATCGATGAGGTCATTAGTATGAGCAATGCAGGCGATATCAATATGCTGTAGGATTATTATCGAATATCAGCTCAGCCCTTCTTGTGCGTCGAACGTAAGGTGAGCTTACATATATGTGATTATAGCATACGGACTGGGGTGGGAAATATAATGACGCATAATTGCATCAATATAGGCGTAACACAGCTGATTACCGTACCTTTGTAAATCTTCCGCCAGCGCATTAAGATTGTAGAGTAATATTTATGCAGTCGGTGGTTTCCAGTGAGGCAGTCAGTTCCGCATGTGTGCCTTGAAACTACATCGAATGCATTTAATCACGTCAGGTTTATATGAACGCTACACTGAATGCCTAAAACAGTTTTGCGTTCGATTAAATACTAATAATGTTATCAATAGCAATTGCGGTTGACAAATATATTGGTACATGCGTTATCGCAATTTCATAATAAATCTTTTATCCATCCCTGTTTTGTTTTATATCAATTTTGTTATTGAGAAATAAACTAGATGCAATATGTAACTCATTATTAACAAGATATAAAGTTAATTAATGAAAGTTTTAAGTGTTTAATTGAAATGTTAGTAAAATGGTTATATATACTTATGGTAGGCTACATTATTTATTTACAATACTATACATGTGTCGTTAGTATACCCTGTACTATTCTATTCTATTTTTCAATACACACTATACCACTCCATACCATATCATACCATACCATACCAGACCATACCATACCATACCATACCATACCATACCATACCATACCATACCATACCAAGAGAGAGAATGCACAGGTTGTAAAAAATTCACGACGACTGTAGTGGTTGTGATTTGCGATTTGTTTTCGTGCGAGGAAAAAGTGAGAATCGCACATTTTAGAAGTCGCTGACCGGAATTTAGAAGGTGCTGCGCGGCATTGAAGTGTTTCGTTTAAATTGACTCGCTTATTAGAAACATTTCGATGTGCTAATGAAAGTGTCACCAGTTCGCCAAACCAGTTATTATTCAAAACTCACGTATTCAGTATGACGCTTTGAAAAAACGCTTTTCCATGCTGTGATGCCTATATACGTTTGTGACTTGCAGAATATCGTATTCCACGAAGCACTTTTCTTTATGCCTGACAGGCCGGCTTGCATTTCAACGCTAGTCATTTAAGTCAAACATTGACGCCCAAAGCTAACAGTTAATTAAAGCGTGTAACAGTTTTCAATCTATCAAGGGAACAACGTTGACAGATATGGCCCAATATTGTTCGCGTAATTTATCGCCCACGGCTATGTAAATGAAACCCATTGTTTATTTTATTAGCCTCGTTCGCAATGTGTTGATAAGCAATTAAGGAATCCATCAATGACTTGATTTATGATAACTCATCATGAGTAGCGCGGCCATTACGAATTATGGCAAAACCGTTAGTGTTTAATGTGTGAACTGCCAAACTGGCTCCGCAAATATCAATATAATAGTGATTTATATATAATATAGATTATTAAGTTTTTCCTTTCCTAAAATAGGAATTAAACGTAAAATTTCTCTCCCCTCTCTCTATATCTCTATCTATCTATCTATATATATATATATATATATATATATATATATATATATATATTCCAGAATATTACTTTTATGTCTATATCTACACCTTGTATCTGATGCATCAATCAAGACTGCGGTGCTGTAAGTTTTGCGACCGTGTTTCTGACCTTCCAGCAGCTTTCCGCCTCCAGCGCAGGTACGAATAAGCTCTTGTGGATACAACATAGATTAGAACTTTACGAATTTATTAGAAACGTAGATTAAACGCATGTTATTAGGCATTGATTCTCTTGCTCAATTCAGCTTTATGCTAATATATTTCACGATTTAGGAGTTGTAGGGTTTCCAAATTGTTAGCTAAAAGGTCGTTCGACGTTGGCGGTCGCCATGTTGCGCAGGTCTAGAATACATGTGCAATCAAAACTACTGCAAAACTAAACATTAATTGCACACGGCAACCAAACTTTAAGAGGACGTGTTAGTATGATAAAATATCCATCCATATAGATAACTTGTATAATAATCGACAGATACACTCGCTATGAGGATATGACAAGTGACGTTGAGGCAGCATGTTGAACGGGGACATAATTTCGTGTTTGTTAATGTATGTTTCTGTTATGCATCTAGCATTTTACGCACTCGCCAAAACACACGGTCTATATATCTCCGCATTCGAGCGCACAAATCCGTTATAATTCTGTTGTTCTATCGCAGCTTTGATTGATTCACATTCAGGCCGAAACAGACTTATTCGTCACACGCCAAAGATGGACAATTTGCGACGGTGCGTCATCAAGGTCGTGCGCGTGCACGCTCCCGTATTCTACCCCACACACCCACGTATACTCACCCTATCATCCGCGCTCCCTCACAAAATGACACGGCGACAATAGTGTACACAGCCCACGTATCACGTCAGTGGCAACGCAACCAATCAGAAGACGGTGCGCGTCGCGCGCGCAGTCAGTGCAAGAACAGCGTATGCGCGCCGCGGTCGGTAAGACGTGGGATATGCGCTTATGCTACTGCGCGGCGGGCGCCGTATTTAAGAGAACCTGGTACTGGCGGGGCGCTCCATTGACAGTCAGAGCAGACGGAACCAGCAGCAGAGAGCAGCTCGCCGGACAGACGAGAGAAACGAGAAGCGTAAAATCAGAGAGGAGCTGAGTAGAGCGGGAAGCGAAGAAGCGTCATCGAAACAATCCCGAGAACGACAACATGGCGAAATTCCTCATCGTTACGTGCGCTCTTGTTTCCATAGCAACCCGATGCAGAGCTAATCAGGAACACCACGAGGTAAGCCGGTTGTTTTACTTACTAATTTTACGTTCATCTTTATATGTATGAATAAATAAATAAACATGTATATACAATCATAAGCGGTCGGATAATTGTTCATCCTGTAATTGCAAGCGGTATATATAAGTGTAAAGCTTGGGAATGTAAGGCTTTGGAACCGCGGTTTAACTTTTACCTGTAAATTGAATGTACACACACACACACACACACACACACACACACACACACACACACACACACACAGGGGTTTTTTATCGAAACTGATCTTAGGAGTGTCTAACGGGCTGAACCAGGGGGACACGGCTTGCATCAGTCCGTTGCTATAGGATCACAATAGTATGTAAGCTCACTTACGTTCGACGCACAAGGAAGGGCTGGAGCTGATATTCGATTTAATAATGCCTACAGCATATTGATATCGCCCTGCATTGGCTCATACTAATGACCTCATCGATTCGGCGTGCCAGTAAGATATACGTGCAATGATAGTATGAACTACCTTATAGCGACACACTAATGTCCAATAAAAGCACTCACACGTACGTGTGTTGTAACATGACTTACAGAGAGACGTGAGTTCTACTTAGCGGGAAGCAGCCGCTAAGCTTGCTAGAAGACATCTTGCCACCAAACTAACGCTAAAACTATCCTAAATCGTCATCTAGCTAACTATTCTTATATTTTTATCTAATGCGACATCGCTAAGCTAATATTCCGATTGTTTTCATGCCACAACTTAGCTAACCATCCTATATTGTCACCGTAAACGGAGCTAAGTATCAGTAAAATTATTATCTAAAAACCGAGCTAACCTATCATAATATTATTATCTAAGAAAGCGAGCTAACTATCCTATAGGTGTTCCAGTGAACTTAGCTAACTATCCTACATGATATGGTCGGTAGACTGAACAATAGTAGCTGCGTCCCAGGCGCGACGGTAAATTAGTCGACAGTGAGCCCCCCCCCCCCCCCCCCCCCCCCCCCCGCGCCCCCCCCGCCCCCCTCCCCCCCCCCCCCCCCCCCCCCCCCCCCCCCCCCCCCCCCCCGCCCCCCCCCCCCCCCCCCCCCCCCCCCCCCGCCCCCGCCCCCCCCCCGCCCCGCCCCCCCCCCCCCCGCCCCCCCCCCCCCCCCCCCCGCGCCCCCCCCCCCCGCCCCCCCCCCCCCCCGCCCCCCGCCCCCCTCCGCCGCCCCCCCCCCCCGCCCCGCCCCCCCCCCCCGCCTCCCCCCCCCCCCCGCCGCCCCCCGGCCCCCCCCCCCCCCCCCCGCGGAGAGACTGCATAAAGCGCGGACGGCTTGCAGTTGGTCGAGGTAAAATGTTTGAGCACTTACGAGCGGTTGGCATGCAGCCGGGCATTAGTCGAGTGCTGCGCATTAGAGGCGAAAGCTCGCAGTTTGTTTTCCACCCTTTAAAAGTGACTGCAGGCTAAAAAGTCGCGGCGAGTTTGGTCACCCGCGCGATAACGGTCGCGCCGAGATTATTAGAGATATTAAGAGATATGATAGGACCGGAAATATAGAGCGATATAAATAGAGTGAGATACTATAAAGCGAGATATATAGAGGGCGAAAAAATAGAGGGCGAGATATATACGAGGCAGAATATATTCAGACAGCGAGATATATGGACCGAGCTAATATAGAGCGAGATATAAAGAGCGAGATAGTTATAGACCGAGATTATAGAGCGAGTTATATTTGACGCGAGATTATATTAGATGCGAGATATATAGGACCGAGATACATAGAAGAGATATATACGAGCGAGATATATAGAAGCAAGATATATAGAGCAAGATATAATAGGCGAGAATATTATAGAGGAGATTATATAGAGCGAGATATTAATAGAGCGAGACTATCTAGAGCGAGATTATATAGGCGAGATAGTAGATTCCGAAGATATATAGAACGAGAGTAAATAAGGCGAGAATACTATAGAGCGAGATTTATATACGAGCAGATATATAGACCCGAGATATATAGAACTGTAGATATTATAGAGCAAGATATATTAAGAGCGAGATTATATAGAGGCGAGATATATAGCAGCGAGATATGATTAGAGCGGCGAGATATATGGACCGAGATCAGATAGAGAGAGATATATATGAGTGAGTTATTATAGAGGCGAGATATATAGAGCGAGATAAATATAGAAGCGAGATATATATAATGGTCGAGATACTATAGAGCGAGATATATTAGAGCGAGATATATAAAAGCGAGATATATAGACCGCCGAGATATATATGAAGCGAATATATAGAGCGAGAATAGTATAAGAGCGAGATTATATTAGAGGCGAGATCATATGGAAGCGAGATATATAGCCGCGAGATATATAGAGGCGAGATATATAGATGAAGATAATATAAAGCGAGATATATAGAGGCGAGATATATATCTCTGTATCGCCGCAGAGATTATTTTATTGTCCGTTGGAATCTCAGATTTAAACCGTTACACTTTGCGTAAGTCAGACGCGCATTGTTCCTCCGCAGACGCTGATGGCGGTAAAGCAACACTGGCCTCTCTGCGGCCAACATATTCTAGCAACATTTGTAAAGCAAACCTTGCGTAGTTTGGTTGGCCTCACTGCGCCAAGCATCATTCTAGCATCATTTTGTAATGCAAGCACTTGCCGTAGTTGGGTTGCTCACGCGCCAACTATATTCTATGTGTGCATTACACGCACATCGTTAGCAGTGGCTCGATATAGTGCTCTTATCATGCTTGATTGCCCGGTGGAGAGAGTTTCACAAAACTACTCGATAGTATCCGTACAATAATAAACTCTTAAATTAGAGAGAGGGGGAGAGAGAGGGTAAGAGTGGGACAAAAAAGGTGAGACATGGAGAGGAGAAGGCAAGGCAACCCGCAATGGGAAAATATAGACAGCGAGCAATAGTGAAAGAGAGAACGTAAGCTAAAAGAATAGAGGCAGGGAGGGAGCGAGAAAGAGAGAGAGAGAGAGAGAGAGAGACGAGAGAGAGAGAGAGAGAGACAGAAGAGAGAGAGGAGAGAGAGAGAGAGAGAGCCAGGTAGAGAGAGAGAGAGAGAGAGAGAGTAGGCGAGAGAGAGAAGAGCGAGAGCAGAGAGAGACAGAGAGAGAGGAGAGAGAGAGAGAGAGAGGAGATATAGATAAATAGATAGATAGATAGATAGATAGATAAGATAGATAGATAGTAGATAGATATGATAATAGGTTTATTGGCAAAAACTAGTGTTAACAACGTTAAATTGAAATTAAATTTGCAAACAAGATTATCATCAGCGTATGCAACTCGAAATTGATGATATTTACAATAATATACTGTCCATGGTAAGACATAGATATTATACTTAGAAATGTTGGTTCAAAATGTATATACGCACTTAAAACTAAACCATCTTAGAATATATAGCTAAATTACAAATAACGTGATCCTTGGCAAACAATAGTTAAAATTAAAATGCGACAGCAATGATAGAATCAAACATATCAACATAACCGAAAGTTGTTCCAAGAGTTATTTCAAAGAGACGCAAACTGTTTATAAGGGGCGCAAGCAAAAGACTTATTATCGCATGCTATTGTAAAAAAATGCAGTGCCTGTTCTTACAATTGTGTAATCATCGACTGCACGATGTACGGGAACATGGCTATTGAAGTACGCGGCCTGTGTAGCGGAGACTTTTGCAAGCCGGAGTTTATAGATTCCGCGTGTTATGCGTAGACCACATTTATTGTGAAGAGGAGGCAATATATCACTGTAATGTTACATCACTTTTTGAGCTGATAAGCAACCTTTTTCACAACGCGGCCTCGCGACGAAGACGCAAGTCTTGGATCTGAAGCTGAAGATAGTAGCTTCATAGTTACATGTCGTAGCCTATTCCAATTTTAGAGAGAGAGAGAGTAGAGAGAGAGAGAGAGAGACGACGAGAGAGGATAGAGAGAGAGCGCGCGCGCGAGAGAGAGACGAGAGAAGAGGAGAGAGAGGTGGGTTAGGAAAAGATGAGAGAGAGAGAGAAGAGAGAAGAGAGAGAGGCGAGATGCGGCAGAGAGAGAAAGAGAGATGAGAGAGAAGAGAGAGAGAGAGAGAGAGAGAAGAGAGAGAGAGAGAAGAGAGAGAGTGTATAGGAGGCCGGGAGACAGAGAAAGGGATAGGCGAAGAGTATGGCGTTAAGAGACTATAGTGATGTGAGACAAATAGAGAGAGTCGGATAACGTAAAATGTGCAATTGTCGTTAACGGAGCTATATTATAGCTGAAATTATGTTTAATCGTCCTTACAAAGATTAGCATTTTACAGTTGATAGCGTTGAAAGTGATTCCACGCTATTAACATATGCAAGCAGCGTCACAAATATAAAGGCATGGGTAAACGTCAATACAGTATGCGAGGCAGAAACGTGAGTTATGTTGTATCTAATAGCACACAGCACACAGCTTAGTTGAGTTGCGTTAGTGATAGTATGATGCCGCGCGTCGGTAGTGTAGGTACTATTTGGCGTGGTGTGTGTGTGTGTGTGTGTGTGTGTGTGTGTGTGGTGTGCTAGTGTGTGTTGTGGGTGTGAGTGCGCATGGCGTGTCGTGTCGTGTGTGTGTGTGTGTGTGGTTGTGTGTGGTGTGTGTGTGTGTGTTGCGCGCTGTGCTGCTAATGTGGTGTGTGCGTGTGTGTGTGTGTGTGTGCTGTGTGTTGTGTGGCTTGTGTGGGTGTGTGTGTGGTGTGTGTGTGTGCGTGGCGCGTGTGTGTAAGTTGTGTGTGTGCGTGTGTGTTGTGTGTGTGTGTTAGTG
>NW_014577684.1:138952-147595 GCF_000485595.1 Priapulus caudatus
TATAGTATGGTATGGTAGGGTATGGGTATGATATGGGTTATGCTATGCGTATGCCGTATGGCATATGGTCATGGTATGATATGGTATGGTATGGTATGGTTATGGTATGATATGATATGGTATGCGTATTGTGTGGCTGTGGTATGGCATGGCATGGCATGACATTCGGCATGGCCCATGGACTTATGGTATGGTGGTATGGTATGGTTATGGTATCCTGCATTGGCATGGCATGCCATGCGCATGCATTGGCATGCCCATGGCATGGCTATGGTATGGTCATGATATTGCGATATGGATATGGTATGGATATGGCAATGGTATTGCGTTATGGCTATGGTATGGTATTTGGATGTATGGTATGCGTATGTATGGTATATATTCGTATGGCTATGGTTATTGGTATGGTATGGTACTAGGTATGTATGGTATGCGTATGTATGTATGTATCACTGGAGAAGGACTCGCCATGTATGGTAGGTGGTATGGTATGGTATTGGTATGGTTTGCGTAGGGTATGGTATGGCTATGGTATTGTATGGTACTGGTATGGTATCGGTAACTGGCTATGGTATGTATGGCGATGCGTAACTAGTGTGTTATCTTGAAAAATAGAATAGAATAGTACAGGTTTTATACTAACGACACATGGTATAGTATTGTACAATAAATAACTGTACTATAAGTATATATCAATCTCTACATTTCACTACAACATTTTTATATTTTATATAAGAGACCTCTAACAACTGTCAACTCTACATTCTAACCTTTGATATACACCAAATCCAATCCTCTGTTACCTAATGAGTTTACAATATTGCATCCTAGTTTATTGCTCAATAACAAATTGATTATAAAACAAACGGGCATGGGATAAAAGATTTACTTATTCCAAGTATTGTGCTACTCATCCACCCCATCGCATGATACCAATATATTTGATCAAAACCGCAAATTGCTATTGATAACATTATTATGTATTTATTAATTGAACGCAAAACTGTTTAGCATTCCAGTGTAGCGTTCATATAAACCTGACGTGATTAAATGCATTCGATGTAGTTTCAAGCACACCATGCGGAACTGGACGCCCACTGAAACACGACTGAATAAAGTTATTACTCTACAATCTTAATGCGCTGGCGGAAATATTACAAAGGTACGGAATCAGCTGTGCTACGCTTCATATTGATGCAATTGAATGCGTCACTTATATTTCCCACACCCACGTTCACCCGAACCTCATTTTTAGCGTATAATCATTTTATACTCACTTAACAAGCCCTCATACCTTATCTGTTCTCGCACACGCACTCAGAGAAGCGACGCCTCCCTCACCCTGATATTCGCGATAATCCTACAGGCATTATTGATATCGCCCTGCATTGCTCTTACTAATGACCTCATCTATTCGCGTGACCATATATACGTGCAATATATATGAACTACCTATACGACCTAATGTTCACAATAAACGCACTCAACCGTTACGTGTGTTAACATGACTTACAAGAGAACGTGATTATACTTAGCGGAAGCAGCCCTAGCTTTGCCTAGAAAAGACATCTTGCCACCCATAACCTAGCTAACTATCCTAAATCGTCATCTAGCTACTAATTCTATATTATTATCTACGACCATACTAACCGATCCGATGTTTTTCATCACAACCTGAGCTAACATCCTAAATATTGTCACTAAAACGGAGCTAACTATCATAAATTATATCTAAGCCGAGCTAACTCATCATAAATTATTATCTAAAACGAGCCTAACCCTATCCTATATGGTGTTCCCAGACTTACCTAATCTATCCTTCATATATAGTGCGCGCATAACTAACAATATAGCGGCGTTCCCAGGGCCGACGTAAATAGTCGACTGTGTCGAGAGACTGCATAAACGCGACGGTTTATGCAGTGGCATTCGAGTAAAATGTTGACATTCACACGCTCTAGCCAGCCGGTGGCATGCATCCGGGGCATTAGTCGAGTGCTGCGCATTAGAGCGAAGGCTTCGCAGTTTTTTTCACTTTAAAAAGTGACTGCCACACTAAAAAGTGCGGCGAGTTTCGGCACCGCGCCGAACGTCGGCGCCGAGGATATAGCAGATATAAGAGATATTAGACGGAAATATATAGGCGATATAAATAGAGTTGAGCATATATAAAAGCGAGATATATAGAGCCGAATATAAATAGAGCGAGATATATAGCAGCAAATATATAGAAGCGAGATATATGGACCGAGCTATATAGAGCGAGATATACAAGCAGCGAGATATATAGACGAGATATATAGAGCGAGTTTATATGGACCGCAGATATATAAGAGCGAGAATCATATAGACGAGATACATAGACGAGAAATATATATAGCGAGATTATATAGAGCAAGACTATATAGAGCAAGATATTATTAGCAGCCGAGATATTATAGAGAGAGATATATAGCAGCGAGATATATAGAAGCGAGATACTAATAGAGCGCAGATTATATAGAGCGAGATATATAGACCGAGCATATATTAGAACGAGATAAATAGAGCGAATATATAAGAGCGAAGATATATAGAGCGAGATATATTAGACGAGATATATAGAACGCAGATATATAGAGCATATAAGAGCGAGACTATATAGAGCGAGCATATATAGAGCGAGATATATAGAGCGAGATATGATGGACCGCAGCATATATAGAGAGAGATTATATAGAGTTGAGGTATAATAGAGCGAGGATATATAGAGCAGGAATAATAGAGCAGATATATAAAAAGCCCGAGATATATAGAGCGCCAGATATAATAGCAGCGGAGGAGTATATAAAAAGCCGAGATCATAATAGACCGGATACGCTATAGAACCGAGACACCGCTATACTAGAGCGCAATATAAAGAGCGAGATATAATAGAGCGAGATATATGGACGAGATATATAGAGCGAATATAGGAGAGCTGCAGATATATAGAGAGAGCATATAAACGCAGATCATAAGAGCGAGATATATATTTCTCTCGTGTTCGCGCAGAGATTTTGTCGTTAGCACCTCAGATTAAACACGTTAAACTTGCGTGTAGTCAAACGCCATTTTCATCGCAGACGCTGAGGCGGGTAAGCAACACTGGCTCTCGCGCCAACATATTCTAGCAAACATTTGTAAAGCACCACTGCGTAGTTGGGTTGCTCACGCGCCAACATATTCTAGCAACATTTGTAAAGCACCACTTGCGTAGTTGGGTTTGCTCACGCGCCAACATATTTTCTATGTGTGATTACACGCACACCGTAGCAGTGGTCGCATATAGTGCTCTTGATCATGCTTGACGGCCGGTAGCAGAGAGTTTCAACAAAACACTACGTAGTATCCGCCTAACAATAGATAAACTCTTATAATTAGGAGAGAGGGGAAGAGAGGGTAAGAGTGGCGACAATAAAGGCGAGACAGGAGAGAGGAGAAGCGCAAAGACAACCCGCGATTTTTTTTTTTTTTTTTCTTTTGTTTTTCTTTTTTTGTTTTCCTTTTTCGAAAGAGAGACAGCGAGCAGAGTGAACAGAGAGAACGTGAGCTAAAGAATAGAGACAGGGAGGGAGCGAGAAAGAGAGAGAGGAGAAGAGAGAGAGAGAGAGAGAGAGAGAGAGAGAGACAGAAGGAGAGAGGAGAGAGAGAAAGAGAGAAGAGCAGGGAAGAGAGAGAGAGAGAGAGAGAGAGTAGGCGAGAGAGAGAGATGAGAGAACGAGAGAGGACAGAGAGAGAGGGAGAGGAGAGAGAGAGAGAGGAGAATAGATAAAGCATAGATAGATAGATAGATAGTATAGTAAGATAGATAAGATAGAGATAGATAGATAATAGTTATGTGCCCAAAACTAGTGGTTAAAAACGCTTACAATTGAAATAAATTTTGCAAACCAAGGATATCATCAGCAGTATGAAACTGAAAATGATGATATTTACAATATATCATATGTCCCATGGTGAAGACATAGAAATTTATCACATTAAAATGTTGGGTTCAAAAGTTAACTCACTAAAACTAAAAACTCATATCTTAGAACATATTATACCTAAATTTAAAATAACGTGATCCTTGGCCAAACAAATAGTAACTAAAATTAAACAATGCCGCAAGCCCACCAATGTGAATACAACCATATCACTAACCCGAAAGTTGTTCCAGAGTTATTTCAAGAAGCAACGCTAAATGTTATAAAGCGGCGCCAAGCAAAAGACTTATTATCCATGCTAGGTAAAAATATGCTAGTGCTGTTTTTAATTTGGTTAATCATCGCTGCACCATGTAAGGGAACATGGCTATTGAAAGTATAACCCGCGGCTGGTACGGCGGACTTTTGCCCAAGCCGGGAGTTTTACTAATCCGGTTATGCGTAGACACATTTATGTGGAAGGACGGCAAATATCCACTGTATCGTTTACACTTTGAGTATAATGCAACTTTTCAACAACGCGCTCGCCGACGCAAACGGCAAGTCTTGGCATCTGAAGCTGAGCATAAGTTACTTCATAGTACATGTCGTACCCTATTCCAATTTTAGAGAGAGAGAGAGAGAGAGAGAGAGAGAGCAGAGAGCGAGAGAAGGATAGCAGAGAGAGCGCGCGCGAGAGAGCAGAGAGAGAATACCATACCATACCATACCATACCATAACATACCATACCATATCATTTCATTCCATTCATATCGTATCATACTAAGCATTAGAGCAGGGGCCTGGGTTAAGGATACGGTTTGGCTTAGTCTTAGGGCTTGTTGCTATGGTTTTGGTTAGGATAACTTGTAGAGTTATCGTTTATTAAGCATTGCGGCTTTCGTTAGGGTACGGGTTAAGGATAGGACGGGTTAAGGATAGGATTGCGATTTTCCCGTACTGGCAACAGGCGCGTATATAGTCGAAGAAGAGTAAGACTATTGTAGAAACGTCTTGCGGCTCTCCTATGTGCTTGTTGTTTCAGCTGACATCAGTGTATGCATACATGTGCTGGCGTATATATATGTGTGTGTAGTCATCGATATTCAGCGCGTAGCAGGAAGACGATAACGAGTCTATGTGGGTTGGTCACGAGCCCTCTCTGTTAAACAGAATAACGGCCAGAATACACGCGATGCTACCACAGAGTTATAAATTACGCTGTACGGTCAGGTATAGAGAGCACGTAGTCAGTCAGTCCGGTATGTATAGGGTAACTATGGGATTCCCAAACGATGAACTATACGGTGATCACAAGTCTTAGCAAATCGCAAATGTAATTTTTTTTGAGATATTGAATTGTTATTGTATTATCATTTGCATATAATCTTATGTATGTGTGCGTGCGTGCGCGCGCGCGTGTGTGTGCATAACAGCACTATTTCAAAGACATACTCTGAGTTCCTTGCACCCTTAAACCAATAGGATTCTGTTTTGGCTGTCAAAGACACAAACATATAAGGATAATAAATAATCGTCTTACAGTAATTTGCAGAGTAATGAACTGAAATGCCCATTCACAGATTTCCCCTCTGAGAAATAATCTAAACCAACATCATTAACAGTTAACTAATCTTCATTACTGTCAGCATCCTCATGTAAACCACGACGCATGACTAGCAGGTTAATAGATCGCCCGCTATAAAGTACAATTAATGTAGATATAAGATAGTAAGAGGTAAAAACATGACATAAATGTCCACTCGAGGGATACAAAAACCGTAGGTTCCGTTAGAAGATGGTCGCTCTGTGAACAGTGCAAATAATGCAGCATTTTTCAGTGGGGAATTTTGTTGTGGCCGCATAACATGTGGTCGTTCTCTAGAGGTGACCGCTATCGCAGGGTTGACTGTATGTACTTTATATATTCGAGCAGTATAGTACTATGTCAACCTATATTATTGTTAAAATGGATATTAAGAGTATATATTAATTCCCCTATGAGCCTCATATTTGTATTGGTCAATACTGCCAATATAGACAATTTCTACGCAATGTACTAACCAGTAGGGTTTTACTTTATTCCTTTACGCTACCGTATTATATAATTTCGATGTAATTACTAGAAGCAACGTCAGGCGTCTCCTACCATCGCTTCAGCAATTTCATTATCGACCGCATTCCCCTTACCTCTCGTTCGGCTGCTTAGCACGTGATGGTAGCATGCGCGCGCATTCCGTGTCACAATAAATAATGCATGCTGTTTACACACCACCCGTCATGTGTCGCCTTTATATGGCTGTTACATATATAGCGACTCGCCCACAATGCCCATCACCTCCACATGTAAATATTGCTGCGCACAACGGAGCTAGGTCGTCGCTATAGTTACACCGACGCCTTAACCGGTATTTTTTTCTGTTTTTTTTGCGCGGGAAATCGCAAGCGACGTTCGTTCAACGTTGACCGCGAATGTGATTATCGATGATTATGATGATTATGATCGATGATTATGAATGTGATTATTGATTATCGATGAGATGTGTCACGCCGATCGAGTTTGTATCGTGTATAGTGGTGATGAGTTGGAGTAGTTTAGGAAGCTAGTTCGTTCCCGGTTCTCTAGGGCTGTTCACCGTCGCTCTTACGCCAGATTTATGCTCGCACGTAAAGGTCGTTGAAAACCCACAATTAGCTGTGCGTTTAACTGCTGTCGGTTAAATAGAAAATGGGTACTGCTTGGGGAATACAAATTAAGGGCGACGCATCCGTGTATGAACGCACGCACGCACGCACGCACGCACGCACGCACACACACACACACACACGCGCCGCAACGCATCAGGCTCACGCGTACGCGAGCACGCACACACGCAGCAGCACACACACACACACACACACACACACGACACACAACAACAACAGCACACACACAGCCGACAAGTATGTCCGTCGCATGCAATATATAAACGGTGTTTTGGCCTTCGTTTTGTTGGCCTTTAGGATCAGTGGCAGGACAAGGGCGTCTCGACTCGCTCTCGCGTTCGGCTCGGCGACCCACAAGCACAGAATCTCGCCTGTACCCGGAAGCCTGCTCGGAGGACAGAAGCGGCTCGACCAGCCTCTCCGGATTCGGAGCTGGGCTCACAAAAGCGCTCGATTCTTTATCCGGATTCGGACTCGACAACGATAAACGCTCAGGAAGACCACTCGACTCACTTCTCGGAAGACGTCGTGTCAGATAAGAGCGCGCGCGAATTGAACAAAGCTGGCCGTAACTCGAGCGACATGGCCACAAGAGCATTCGATCCCGATCGAACAGGCCGGATTTGGCTCCTTTCACAGAGATTCGAAACCCCATTGAACAGGCTGGATTTGGCTCCTTCGGCTAAGAGATTTCGAGCCCCATTGAACAGAGCCGGATTTGGATCTTTCGCGAAGAGCGTTCGAACCCAATTGAGCAGGCCGGTTCGGTTTCATTTGCAAACGCTTTGGATCCATGAACAGGGCCGGGTTCGGTTCGTGTATGCGCAAGAGAAAAACGGGAAAGTGCTATCCAAATCTATGTAAAAGTAAGCGGCTATGACGCTAAGACATGAGTGATTCTAGATCCCTATCCTTGCGGACTTTGAGCCGTCAAGCAGGATGAGAATTGGGCCGCGGGAATGTTGTTCTGAAATCAAATACACTACGTTTCACTTAAACATGCAGCTTGGACGAATCAAAGTGTTCCGCTGAATAGACGGCCCGCAACGCCCTCTAATTTAGGGCGACTGTCTCGGTAGCATTCTCGTCTCAAAGTTGTAGCGCTACATCAGTAATAAATGCACGCCCTTAAAACTACCAACTTACCAAATGTTGTTTATGCTCTACATCGATGAGAAGTTCCATCGCACTGTGTGTCGGTAACAACACAGTGCACCGCGGTGACGAGAACCAATAGCATCACAAGCGACATCCATGATGTTCGAACGCGTAGTCGGTCCTGCCACGTAGCCGCGGTGAGAGAAGACAGACTGACTAGAAAATAGGGATTAGCCAGTTAGTGTTTATTAAGGAATCAGTATTAAAAGGTGAGTTCGCCTCGATCCGAGGTAGGGTGATCGCGAGTGCGGACCTTATCTCTTCGTAAAAACGGACTATGCCTATGTATGCTGCACGCTCGCTCATACTGCATGTCATTAGCGACATGCATAGGGGCAGTACTATTCCCAACAATGCATGCATTTGCAGCGTGGACGATTAGAAATATACAGTTAATTAACAGACTATTGGCTACGATGCCTTTCCGTCGCTCCCGCCGCATCGCCACCCGCTGTCAAAAGCAAACAGACGCCGCCCTCTCTCGCGCCGTTTCCTCATTTACCTGCCGTAAATAGACTGCAAGTATGTACAAATACTAGGCAGGGTGTCGATCGCGCAAATCACCGCCGTGGCATGTGTGGGCGTCAGAACGCAGCCACAGCCGCCGCCGAGCCACACCACCTGCCGGCGTGACTCAATGACCTCCGGAATATGTAGCTAGCATATTAAAAATTCGACAGTGAACACTGAATAGTTTTTCTCGCAATGTGTCGGCTTATGCAAATGAACTGTTCTAGCAATTCTCGTTTAACCAATGCCGCCGGCTATAAAAGCTGGGACGGAATGTTAGGGCAATATATTCGTCCATAAAATCGAGACTATCGTGTCAGCGTAGAAAAGTGGCAAAAATTA
>NW_014577684.1:148170-155461 GCF_000485595.1 Priapulus caudatus
CCCGAAGATATATATTATGCTAATATATTCTCCTATCTCTTATATAAATTATCTGCATTACATCTATGTCGTTCTAGCTATTACGATATAATATAAAATTATGAGTAATATTTAATAATACGTTTCGCAATTACTTCCCGAAAACACATCTCACGTTTGCCATACACGTGAAACACGTGGAGATTCACTAGGCGTTTAACTAAACATCTCACACTCCTTATTTATCACTATCACATGGCATCTAATCCACGTATTCCGCTGATGACATCACAGGATCAGGGAGTCAGCATCGCTGGAAGTTGACGCACAGCGCAACGCGAAAGCTACTTAACTGTAAAATGTTCATCTGCCACACATGAATGATGATTCAATTTCCCGGGCAAGGCAATTAGATTTTTGCCTAGCATAGCGCTGTCTACGCACGCGAGCGACAACCGACGAGCATCGATATACGACGAGAGGCGGGACGGCTGAATTAGGTTACGGAGACGGGCGGAAATCACGCGCTTAGCGGTGCGCGAGATGTGTGCAGCGGAAACGTAGCAACTATTGCAGCACGTCATTATAGACTGTGATTAAAAGTGTATAGTGCGTCGCATATTTCTCTTTCTGAAATTAATGTTTCTGTGCTCGAATAATGCTATAATCCGTGATGATGATGACGACGATGACAACGACGACGGCGATGATGATGATGATGATGATGATGATGATAAGCAATAACAAATAATATATAATTAATAATGATATATATAATATATATAATAATAATAATAATAATAATAATAATCAACACAAACAATAACAGAAAAACAAAGAGCAGACACAGAAATGGCGATGGCTTAAATTATGTTTTGCTAGAAGGACAAATGGCTGGCAATATATATATATATATATATATATATGTATATAATATATGTATCTTCTCTCTGTCTGCATTGTCTGTCTCTCTACTCTCTTTCTCTCTCTTCTCTTATTCCTCGCGTCTCGCTCTCGTCCCTTCTCTCTCTCTCTCTCTTCTCTGAGCTCTCTCCTCGTCTGCCTCAATCTCTCTCTCTTTCTCTCTCTGCCGCTCGCGGCTCTCCTCTCTGCTCACCTCTCATCTTTCTCTCTCTCTCTCTCTGCTCTCTTTCTCATCCTCTCTCTCTCTCGCTGCGCCTCGCTCGATCTCTCTCTCTCTGCTCTCTCTCTCTCACTCTATCCTCTCTCCTCTCTCTCCCTCTATCTATGCTCTCTCGTCTTCTGCTCGGCTTCCTTTTGATTTTCTTCTCTCGTTAACGCGCTATATCACCTATCCACGACTGACGTTGTATTACGGAGCAGGCAAGTCCGCACGGGACGCGTGGAATCAAGGCGTCTGCCGTAATACTGCGACGTTGCTGTGGCCGTGCAGTCTCTGACAACTGCACCGGGAGAATGGGCAGGACGACAGCGAATCACATGAGCATGTTTTCATGCGCGGAAAGACGGACATTCGCGAGGCGATACCCGCGCACGACGTGAGACGAAGATTGTCCTCGCGTGCTCTGACGACAATGTATAAATGTTATCGTACAATCTGTTATATGCGCGCATGCGGGAGCGCAACGACACGATGGAGAGCTCGTATCAGGAATGATGACGCAGGACAGGAAGTCAGAAAAGAAACTGTAGTTTTGGCGGGTAGTTATGTTATCTGAATTGCTATTATCTATCTGATCTATCTAATCTATCTATCTATACTTTCTATCTATCTATCTATGCTATCTAAAATCTATCTATCTATCTATCTATCTATCTATCTATCTATCTATCTATCTATCCTATTCTATCTATCTATCATCTATCTATCTATGCTATTCTGATCTATCTATCTTACATTTAAATCTACTCTATCTATCCTATCTATCTATCTATCTATCTAAATCTATTCTATCTATCGTATCTATCTATCAATTATGGCTATCTATGCTATCTATCTATCTATCTATCTATCTATTTCTATCTATCTATCTAATTCTAGCTATCTATCTATCTATCTATCTATCAATCGATCTATGCTATCTATCTATCTATCTATCTATCATCTATTCTATCTATCTATCTATCTATCTTTTATCTATCTACTATCTCATCGCTATCTATCCATCTCTATCTAGTCTGTGTGTGTGTGTGTGTGCTGTTGTTGTTGTGTGTGCGTGTGTGGTGTGTTGTGTGTGTGTGTGTGCGTGCGTGCGTGCGTGCGTGCGTGCGTGCGTGTGTGTGTGTGGGGGGGGGTACCACGTAGTGAACATTAACTATTATTTACAAACCCAGTAAGTATACAGGACTAGCTTTATATTGTGGCGAAAAGCAAAAGGACAACGACTCATGTGTCCATCTACGCCGATGCGAGTTAGCAACATTTCATCAATCACTTCTTCATCCCTAATAAATAGAGCGACTCTGTTCACTAGCAGTATTGGCTGTGTGCTACTACACCGCTATAGATTTTTCAGACATTCTGTTTACTAATTCCAATCAACTCCGATGGCCGCATTGAATCCTATATCGAACCGAGCCGTCATCGTTACCTTGGCCCAACTACGCCCAGGCCTTGCAGCATCTCAACCCTCTTATTCTATCTAACGTTCCTTAATTCTCTCGACCTGCGATCTGCTCACGTAGACTGCTATAATCAGCGAATTTGCACGCAGATCAGTATCTAATCTAGGCATAGGAGCCTCACCAGACTAAACTTACGTCACGTACCACAGGATTGAATAGCGACTGTAGAACTGGTGGCGGATGAATATCGAATTCAAATTGAATGACAAAGAAATATTAAACTTTCTCTCACAGCGCGGGGTGTTGTATTATGTACGGCTAGTGGCTCGTGAGATTGCTCAAGCGTGTTTGTTGGCGTCCGTTACTAAGTGCGTATGTTAAATGATGTATGTTATATGACGAAGGTTTTTTTGACTGTGAGGCTAAAGCGTCCAGTTCGGAAAAATCTAGTGAACTTGCAGAATTTTTTATGGCGCGTGATTGATGGTCAGAGTTGTGAGTGTTTATGTTTTACTCGTCATCGTGTGGTTTTTGTATATTATGGTACGATAGCTTGCGTCTGTTATCCACGAATAGCGATGTAGGTTATTTCGAAGATCGATGGCACGTAAACAACCGGTTCATGTGCCACTCTGGCTAAACATTTACTGTCTGTCTTTAATAGAATGAAGTGTACGATTACAAGTGTTATATACGGCTATTAAGACATAGCGCTTGACTAGACCATCAGTTATGAGTTAATTTGCTGCTAAATTAATTAATTAGTTTAATTAGGAAGCCGATACGATGATAGCGATAATATACGTAGCAATTATAAATTATGACAAGCGCTGCGAGTAGCCTCCTGAATGATGATCGTATCACGCGTGATTTCCTGTATTACATGCTTGCAATTCCGCTAGGTATGGTCGCGCGTGGTGGTAGTGTCAGCTCATTAACGGGAGCCTGCCTTCTGTAAACGGCGAGAGGAGGAAATGACGAACGCTTGCAATTTTACCGACATATTCCGGTCAATGAAGGAACGACATTCACAGTGACAGTTAAAGCTGCACCATCAACGCAGCAAACAGCCAAACCAAGCATTGTGCTCATGAGTTATCATTCCTCGGAGAATGTCGATTTAAACAGGAAAAATAGATCCCTCTCGCTCTCTCTCTTCTAAGTTTTACCTCGCGGACTGCATAATCGCGTGTTTCATGTTGTCAGTGGTACACGCAGACTCGCTTCGTTTGTATTACGCACTCTCATTTCATCGCTGCGACGTTAAATCAGTCTAGCAGCAAACACGATTTGTGATACATGATGCAAATGAGAAGGCGCCATTGCAGAGAAAAAGAGATTTTGACATTGTTACATACGAGAGAACCAAAAATTATGGCCACAATGATTAGGTAAGCTACGCATACGTGGTGATAACGCAGTTTTAAGTCGGAATTTTAAAAATACGAAATTTCCGAAAACACACGAGCGGGGGATTTAAACTAATAAGAAACTCGGATGAAGTAAATGAAATTCGCAGCCGAATTAAACCACATATAGCGAATCATCAAACAATAGAACAACATGACGCGCCAGCGGTTGTCATAAACTAACACATCGCGCGGGGATATCACGTGATCTGACTGTTCCGACAAACTCATTCTAACTCTAACCCCCCAACCATAACCATCTCCTTAATACAGCCCTGTTCTATTTCCTAACATTCTTATTCTGTTCTATGGCATCCGGGGGGGGGGGACACGAGACACGTCATCACGCGACATCCAGTCGCGATACGGAATTTCCTGATAACCAACATCGATTTCGTGGTGGCCCACTGCATCCTAGCGGCCAAGGTGCTTCATGGAGGCGTGTTGCGGGCTAGCTTGTCGCCATCGGTGGAGTTGACTGTGTCCTGTCGCTGCATGACGGTGCGTCGATGAGCTTCGGCCATCTGCTGGTTCTGTAGCTCTGATCCTTCGTGCAGAGTTCGCCACACCTGCGACACGGGCACAGTCGAGGCAGTTAGACACACGTGCAATATGATGCTTAATTAGCGCTATCGCTATGCACGTATATATATATGTTCCTCGATGCCAATATTAAACGTGTTGCCTGGTTTTTGTTGCACTTTAGGATCATGGCATGGACAAGCGTCTCGACTCGCTCTCCGGTTTCGGTCTCGGCGAACACAAGCGACAGAATCTCGACCTGTACTCCGGAAGCCTGCTCGGAGGACAGAAGCGGCTCGACTCGCTCTCCGGATTCGGACTGGGCTCACAAAAACGGCTCGATTCTCTATCCGGATTCGGACTCGGACACGATAAACGCTCAGGAGACCTTGACTCACTTCTCGGGAAGACGTTCGGTTCAGATAAGAGCGCGCGCGAATTGAACAAGCTGGCCCTACTCGGACGCATGCACAAGAGATTCGACCCGATCGAACAGGCCGGATTTGGCTCCTTTGCAAAGAGATTCGACCCCATTGAACAGGCTGGATTTGGCTCCTTCGCCAAGAGATTCGACCCCATTGAACAAGCCGGATTTGGATCTTTCGCGAAGAGGTTCGACCCAATTGAGCAGGCCGGGTTCGGTTCATTTGCAAAACGCTTTGATCCCATTGAACAGGCCGGGTTCGGTTCGTTTGCCAAGAGAAAACGGGAAGCTATCAAATCTATGTAAAGAACGGTTTAGGTGACGTAAGAAAGATGATTATAGATCTCTATCCTTGCGGACTTGACCGTCAGCAGGATGAGATTGGCCGCGAAATGTTGTTCTGAATCAAATCACTAGCGTTTCACTTAACATCAGCTGGCGATCAAAGTGTTCTCGCTGAAGACGCCCGCAACGCCCTCTATTTTTAGCGATGTCATCGGTAGCCATTCTCTCTCAAAGTTGTACGCTAATCATAATAAATCATCGCCCGTTAAAACTACCGTTAAAATATCGTTGTTTATCTCTTCATCGATGAATTCCATCGCACTGTGTGTCGGTACACAACACAGCACCGCGGTGACGAGACCAATAGCATCATCAAGCGACATCCATGATGTTTCGAACGCGGTAGTCGGTCCTGCCAGTAGCCGCGGTGAGAGAAGAAACGACAAGAAGCCAGTTTTAGAAACAAAAATTAGTCAACGGTAAGGTGATCGCTCGACCTTCTCTCTTCGTAAACGGGATATGCCTATCGTATGCTCACGCTCGCTCATACCTGCATGTCATTAGCGACATGTATAGTGGAGTACTATCCCCTAACAATGCATGCATTGCAGCGTGAACGATAGAAATATACATCTAATTAACCGCTAGTGGCTACGATCCTTTCCGTCGCTCCCGCCCATCGCCACCGCTGTCAAAAGCAAACAGACGCCGGCCTCTCTCGCGCCGTTTCTCTCATTTACCTTGCCGGTTAATTAGAGCAAGTATGTACAAAATACTAGCAGGGTGTCGATCGCGCAAACACCCCGTGGCAGTGTGGGCGTCAGAACGCAGCCACAGCCCACGCAGACACACACCTGCCCGTGACCTCAATGACCTCCGAATAATAGTATTAGGCATATTTAAAAATTCGACCAGTGAACACTGAATAGTTTTTCTTCCGCAATGTGTCGCTTATGCAAATGAACTGTCTAACAATTCTCGTTAATCAATGACCCCGCCCTATAAAAGCTGGGACGGGAATGTTAGGCAATATAGTCGTCATAAAATCGTACTACGTGTCAGCTAGAAAGTGGCAATTACCATGTAAAACTTTGCCATTTGGATGTTTGTCTCCGATTTTTTTACTCTCAAATGAATCTCCCTTGGGCACAATATAATAGGAGGTATAATGTATGATCTCCATGTGTACGGCAGCCTGGAATTGCCTGCAGGAGACTATACTTACTTATACGGTAGTAGTTTTTAAAATGGCCGCGCAAATTCCCGTATGTTGAGATTTAATCCGGTTATATTACCGACAAAGAACCGCGTGAAGAAAAGCGCTTAATCGGCGTATGGTATCAGAATCTCTCTCACGTGTCTAAAACGAAAAGGAAATGTGTACTCGGTAGAATTAAAAGCAGGTCTGCTGCAATAGCTTCCATTCGAACATGGTAACGTCCTTTGCTACACGTGTATTGGTAACCGCGTGAACTAACAATAGTTTCATTATTGTTAATTCTTATGCAATAGGTGCATGCATGACTTGTACACATGATCGACGTAGGTTACAATCGTCACTCGTTCTACGGATGTCCACCGAACTACGTTTCTCTCGTGTCAGTTTCGGTAATATTCAGCGAGAAGAGAACTGAATTTGAATTGCGAAGTATGCCCCGCGCATTGCGATGATATCTTGCGATGATCAGAGAACGCAGTGGTACGTAGCGACCCAGCCTGTACATAACAGGAAGTAGCAACCCCTTGTTACCTCTATTACGTAGTAGGGGTTGAAGTGATCATATTCATGAAACGTCATAATAATAATAACGTGGCTTCACGATGTTTGGAAATAAAACCAAGTTAAAACTAACACTGGCGCTGGTTTTTGTTAGTTGGTCTATCGTGTATCGTATTGCTGTAGATATGAGCTTAGCAATGTGACGGCTTGTTTACTCTTATGAAAGAAGCCATCTTACGTGGCAACACGCGACGAAAATATAACAATGCAGGAAATGATACCGAACAAATTTAGAACACATTTAATGAGTACACTCACACTGATAATGACACTAAATGCTATTATACTGTTACTGCAACCATTGCGATTATAACAATGTTTAAAGATATATATATACATATATAT
>NW_014577684.1:160433-164246 GCF_000485595.1 Priapulus caudatus
CACACACACACACACACACACACACACACACACACACACACACACACACACACACACACGGTTACGGAATGCGTTAGGTGAAGGCAGGGGAAAGAGTGTGTACGTGTGTGCGTCTATGTGCATGTGTAAGGTAGAGGGGAGAGAACGCGAGAAAGAGAGTAGGGAAGGTAGAGAGGGAGAGAGGGGAAGAGGAAGGGAAAAGAGAGAGCCATAAGAGAAAACGAGAGCAAAGAGAGAGAGAGAGAGAGAGAGAGAGAGAGAGAGAGAGAGAGAGAGAGAGAGAGAGAGAGAGAGAGAGCGCGCGCGAGAGAGAGAGAGAGAGAGAGAGAGAGGAAGGGAAAGAAAACAGGAATCTTCTTTTGCCACTCGAGTCTGTGATTCGTAGTCTTGTAAAACCAAACTTTATTCACGGTTGAATAAATTATTACCTACAATATTAGATGCATGCGTCTCGAGGGACGCGCATATTTGCCACACGTCCATCGAATCGACGACGTAATACCTATAATCATGTTACTATACGCGATACACGATTCACCAAATGGTTGCCGCACCCAGGGAGACTTAAAGTCCTACGATAGACTGTCACCACCAGACTCAATATAAACGTCACAATCACCGTGACGCACGTTAGGTGACGTAAGGCGTGACGAGACGGACGCCATCTTGCGCGCGGGGAGTGAGCGGGGAATTGGGTTCCAAGCAGATTTCATCGTACCATCAAAACTGGTCATTTTTACACGTTGATGAGCCATGACAGATAGATTCGCATCCATTCGTACGAATAGCGCAGATGCTGTTGTAGATATTCCGGCAATTATAGGAACCTACTAAAACTATTACTCAACGTTTAAAGATTGGGAACTTTAAAGCCATTGTAATAGCAATACTCACTGATCTACTATGTTACTCTCGAAGCAATACATGTTGGTAGTCATCAGTAAAAAACACGTGGATAAATGTAGATAACCCAGGTAATACAGAAGTACAACCTATACAATAACAACAGAGATAACGTGTCGGCAGTAACTGATAGTGATTCAAGGAAACTAATCTGACAGAAAACCACTGTCAGAATTAACCACAATTTCGAGGAAAAAACTTGTAAAAAGAAAACGTAGAGTTAAATAACTAAATTAGCATCAGCGTTGTCATTTGTCTATCCTGGAGCAAAGCAGAGCTATACACAGCAGGAGAACATGAGAATGAACCGACTGCAGAAGCTGAAGAACAGATGCCGATAACAACCCAAAGACTGAAGAACCAACACCGAAAGTGTACCGAAGAAATTCAAGTAAAGCTGAACCAAACCAAAGGCAATCGTGAGACTGAAACCAAATCCAGATCAGGAAAGAGATAGAGAAGTTGATTTTGGCGTCAGTATATATTATCGTTGTGAGTAACCCTAAGGCTGCCATGATAATACCAGACCTACACCCTACCTCAGGAAATGACGGTGCAGACCAAACTCAGCTCAAGGTTGGTAAATGCCTGTTAAATTAGTTAACGAATCAACAGTCGCTTACCGACCTTTATCTAGCTTAGCAAGGCACTTTATCCCGGGTTTCTCCTGTCGACACCTGCTGTAGAAATGAGGTTAGCGCTTTGGGGGAAGACTAACAATGACAACCCATAAATGCAACACCTGTGAGGAAAACAATATATATATATATATATATATATATATATATATATATATATATATATGATTATGTAACATTACATAAAAATCGTAGTAGGTTGTAGTCTCAGCATATAGCGCATATTTATATAATGGAAACCATAACACCCACATATAGAGAGATCATAATATTCCACCTATGTAAGACAGCTATATATGTGCTCCGTACTGTCCCGTACGTGCCCCACCTACCTTCGGATGGTAGCATTTCGGGTCACTGATCATGCGCACGAGCATGTTGCGTGATGACCCTCGGCCCTTGTATCTTCGGGGCGGAGGCGGCGGCCGCTCCAGGGGATGATTCAAGGTCACGGTCGGATCAAACATGAAGACGTCATCCTCGATGTCGTCGATGTCGACGTCCTCTTCCGGTTCCTCGTCATCGTCAACGACGCCGTTCGGTTCCGGCTGTCGCTTCTCGATGCTTCCGCTTTCCCTGCTGCGGGAGCGCTTCAGAACCTGCCGACAGAGGGCGCGTATATCAACACATAACTGGCCGATCACGATATAAAATTGACACAATTTGCGAATGCGTCGCCGTTGGACAAAACTAAATTATAATTGCGTTTAAATATTCATAGATCATCTAAATATTGTAATTGTATTGTAATTGTATGTGTATGTTAATTTATAAGTGGGTAATATTATAGTTCATTCTATGAAATCTACAATGTTTCGGTGAGATTCGTCGATACGTAACTAGTATCTATTTATCAATCGACCTATTACAATTGTTTACATGTAATTTTAATCTAGGTTTTGATTAAAAAACTCAGGATTGAATTACGAACATGGCGTCACAAAATGCGCGTATATGTTACTTCGCTCAAATAACACGGGTTTTCTCGGCGGATGCTTTGAGAAGAACGCAGAAATACCTCGGTGCTGAATGTCTGGATGATTCTCCAGGCAACCAGCACGTCGCTGTCCGTGGCGTGCTCAGAGCAGATGGCAAAGCGTATGACGTAACGATTGTTGAGAGAGGCAGGCACCATGTGCAATTCCCCGGATGCGTTGATCGCCATTAACAGTCGCTGATTGGTTGCGTTTGACTCCTGCGGGCCCATCAAGATATTGAGATTTTAACAATATACAATTGTCGTCATTTTATTAAATATTATTAATTATTATTAATAATAATAAATAATTAATTATTAAATTTTATTAATTAGTTAATATGAATTAAATTGAAAATGATATTTTCTGATGACGTGAGTTGAAAAGCGTTGCTAAATATATTCGTTTTAATTGTAAGCCCGCATAAAATAATTAAATCCGCTATATGGAATGTTAACCTCCTGCGTCTCGCGAGAACGCGCGGGAGCTTACATTCGCATATGACTCCCGCACGAACACCACTAATAGCAACACGGGCGCGCACCAGTACCTTGAGGCGAAAGCATACGAGACCCATAACAACTTTACATGGAACTTCAAATCTTGCGTCCTTCTTCACGAAGGACTCAAACAGCTTAGCCAGACGAACGTGCTAGATGTAGGAGAGATAAAGAATAGAAGCATGGGATGAGCATAACTACGTGTTGGAAACAAGAAACTCTGTTCTTGTTCTCATATTCAGTTCTTTCTTCAGATCTCAAGCTCCTGTGTAATGTTAGGACTGAAACATATTGCAATGTTTACAATGTTTTTATATCAATGCTTATTTTTCTTAACTTTGCTAAATTTTAGCGTTATTACTATAGTATGCGATTTTTTTCTACTAAAGTTCTATAACGATAACTATAGTTATGAAGATGTGCACGCGTACGCGAACAATCACACGCGTACACGCGCAACCACACACCCACGCACACGCGCAACCACACACCCACGTACACGCGCGCGCACACACCCACGTACACGCGCAACCACACACCCACGTACACGCGCGCGCACACACCCACGTACACGTGCAACCACACACCCACGTACACGCGCAACCACACACCCACGCACACGTGCAACCACACACCCACGTACACGCGCAACCACACACCCACGCACACGCGCAACCACACACCCACGTACACGTGCAACCACACACCCACGCACACGCGCAACCACACACCCACGCACACGCGCGCGCACACACCCACGCACACGCGCGCGCACACACCCACGTACACGCGCAA
>NW_014577684.1:165311-179066 GCF_000485595.1 Priapulus caudatus
ATAGATAGATAGATAGATAGATAGATAGATAGATAGATAGATAGATAGATAGATAGATAGATAGATAGATAGATAGAGAGATAGATAGAAAGATAGATAGAGAGATAGATAGATGGATAGATAAGTAGGTAGAGATATAGAGCGAGAGAGAGAAAGAGAGAGCGAGAGAGCGATATAAATTCTAACAACAAACACATACACAAAGAGCGTTCGTGCATTCTGTAGCGACCGAGGCTCACAGTACGCGTGTGTCATTATTTCATCGCAGGCAATATGTCGCGAACCGGCGCCGCGTTAGGAGTTCCTCATTAATATTTGATATTTTTACGATGATTAATTATTAATTAGATTTACGAGCAGGACGTTTAACGATGTCGTTACAGCATTACCGTGTGTTATAACGATACTTCACAGCCGCAACATAGGGACTGTAGCATTTACTAACGACTGACCTAACGACGAACCAACTACATTTATGTTAGTAGCTTATAAGCTAACTGAATCATGGCCTTAGACTTACTCTATAATCGATGGCTTTATCTGAAAGCGTGAAATAATAATAAAGAAGTCGTGTTAGGTAAGAAACGCCCGCCAGTCACCATGGAACAATTGTCCGCTTTCGTTGTGTCTTCTTGTCGCTGGCATAGACTTAAAATGCAATCGTATTCGCAATAAGAATGTGTTAGAGCAATTAGTGAAGCGAAATAACACCGATGAAAGTGCATCTCGCGACGAAGTTCCGGCATCATACGTTGTAAGTCACTATTCTGTGAAGTTTATCTTTGTAAGTGTCTATATACTGCCGTGAGGACAAGCGTGAGATATGGTAATGTCTGCGCAATAATGCGTAGGCGTTCATGAGATTGTGATTAGTAACGCGAATTGTGTAAAAATTGCAAATTAAATGAGCTGGCACGTATGGCGAAAATGTCACGTCGGGATGTGCATCTAGAAGCAAGCGCTTATATTATCAGAATGGCTTCATTTTCCCGTTCTTGCTCGCGGCTGTGCAAAGTGAGGAAATGGATGTGACCAGTCTTACCTGAGTAGCGGTGTTGTAGGTATACGGGATCGACGGCCAAGGTGCCCGTGAGAAGGTCCCGGTCTCGAACCCTGCACCCCGAGAAAAATAACAACATTGTTTATCTGGTTGGATGCGAATTGTTATTATGCGCGTCTCAAATGTCTAGCTCATCTAAAGCTGTTCATCTCAGTAAGTTCTGGGGGGGGGAGATACACCTAACGTGTACGCTAGCCCCATCTGCTGGAGGTTTTCGAATACGATGCGAGGATCGACATTAATTCGTTGTCGTGACTTTATTCAGCATTCATTCCTCATCTACTTCTCACTGTCGACATACACGCCGAGTTGTCGCTCTCACTTCTCCCAGCAGCAATATCTACATCGAATACCACCGGGTCTCGTTTGGAACGCGAAATCTACCTATATTAGCGTCCCTCTTTTTCACATCGAAAATTCAGCCGGCATCAATTGTTAAAGCTAATCGTGGCGATGGGAGGAGGGTTGCGAGGAGGAGGCTGCGACGCTGACTGATGGCCAATAGAAGCCATAATGGCGACGCACGTTAACTCGGATCCCGCCGAGAGTTTTTGCTTGACGGCCCCGCGAGGCCGTCTGAAGCTCGCTTCTCAATGTGTTAGACAAACGATTGCGCTCGCATTGACAAGGTGTCGAGACGTCGCTCCGATGGACTGCTAAGCTTAGCTTACTACACTTTAGCCCTTGTACACTACTTAGTAGTTACAAGGAGGCGTTTTGTTGCCTAGATGAAATGGTGTTTTTTTATATAGGTGAACGCCTCCGCCGCCTCCGCCTTCCCCTTCTCCCCTTCCTCCTCATTATCCTCTTCCTCCCCGGCTTCTCTCTTCTCTTCCCCTTCCTCCTCTTGCTCCGCCTCCTCCTTTTGCTCACGTGTGAAACACAACCACCTCCCCCACTAACGTGCCAATACATAGATGTGTCATATAATAATCACGTTACAACGTATAGACATTTAATATTAAAACTAGAACGAGGACAATTAACATCCACCATCACCACTATCATCAGCACCACCACCACCACCTACACCACCAACACCACCAACACCCACCACCACCACCACCACCACCACCAACAACAACAACAACAACAACAACAACAACAACAACAATATAACACAAAACAAAACAACAACAACAACATTTTATGTGGTGTCTTTCATATGGTGTCTTTCATGTAGTGGCCCTGAGACGCGCATAATAACGACTAACCGCAAGCCCCACCTAACTCCGCTGAGCGTCACCCCACACACTCGGGACATGGCTAGTAATCCTTTAAGCGCGTACGCGAGCTTGTTTCAGCAGTCTTCACCGTGCTATGTTATCGCTCACCACATTGTGGAGCAGTCGAAATTCACCAGCATCCATTTATTAGGGTTCATGTTGAAAGAACTGGCGTGCTGCAAACAGAGATTAAAAAAACACACACCATCATTTTCGTAGATGCTGCAATTCATTGACCAGCAATGCTGCATCTACTGAAAAATGACACCGTAGCGCCATCTGTACACGATATAGGCAAACTTGCTACAAAATGGCATTGGCTCACGCGGTGTCGATCGGGGCAATACGAGAAAATCGTGAGCTCTCTAGAATATTCCCGGCAACAGGCCTAAACTGGGATGAAAACTCAGGCAGTGGCACCTGACCTACAAACATCAGGACCCTTTCCAGAACTAGCGGTTGTTTTTAAAGAACGCCACTGAGAATGTCGGAATTGTTCCTCGGCAATTTAAAAAAAGGAAGCCATCCAGAAATAAAACAAGCAACATGGAAACACAACGAGACGCATTGCCCATTACATCAAGGCATGAGTTAAGTCGCTATGTTCCAACTGCTTCCACCTTTACGCATGCAGGTGTGCTAGGATTTTGGAGCTGAAAACGAGGCGTAATCCGAATGGCATATACATTCGAACGGGATTCTAATCGATTTTGAACGCAAATCAACATTTTCTCCGGAATTTTTTCCCATCTCATCGAACAGTAAAAAATCGCCATAAATGTCACTGGGGCATCACAGGCCAAACTAAAACCGGCTATTTACCTCGACACCTTTCTTTAGATATTGGAATTCCGGACAGATGAGGGCGCTGCCGGCGTATGCAGCGTCTACGTGTAACCACAGATCCTCGCTCGTGCACACAGGTCCGATCTCAGATAGGTTGTCGAACGAGCAGCATGATGTCGTACCAAGGGTGGCTGACACCTGTAGGCAGAGCGAGCGAGAGTGAGCGAACGAGAGGTGGAGAGGGAGCGAGAGAGAGAGAGAGAGAGAGAGGGAGGGAAAGAGAGAGAGAGAGAGAGAGGGCGGGAGAGACGGAGATAGAGGGAGAGGAAGAGAGAGGGGAGGAGAGAGAGCGAGAGAGTGGGGGAGAGAGGGAGAGAGCGAGAGGTGGAGAGGGAGAGAAAGAGAGAGTGAGAGAGGGAGAGAGAGCGCGAGAGGTGGAGAGGGAAAGAGAGAGAGAGAGAGAGAGAGAGAGAGAGAGAGAGAGAGAGAGAGAGAGAGAGAGAGAGAGAGAGAGAGAGAGAGAGAGAGAGGAGAGAGAGAGAGAAGAGAGAGAGAGAGAACGTGTGTGAGAGAGAGAGAGAGAGAGGGAGAGCAAAAGGGGAATGAAAAGGAATGAAGAAAAGGAAGTGGAAGAAAAAAAGCGAGAGATGTGAAAAGAAATGTGCGAGGAAGAAGTGAGAGGGAAAGCACGCAATAGAAGGAGAGAGAAAGAGTGAAGTAAGAAGTAAAGAAAGACAAAACAAGAACACAGCCACACACACACAATCACGATTACACACACACATACAGCCGACAACACACAACACACACAGGACACACACCACACAATCACACACACACAGGCACACACACACACACACACGCACGACACGCGCGCGCGCGCGCGCGCGCGTAAATGTTGGCGCTCATTTCACAAGAAAATTTAACTTATCACGCATTCATGCAATCACAAGACAAGTGTAGCCAGCAGTAAGCCACAGAGGCACACTAAAGCAGAGAATGTTCGTACACACTAAAACCTAAAAACACATTTACGATATAAAACAGCGTAATGGTTACGAGGGACTGATCGATAAGAGCAATGGCGACCGATGGATAACACCTGACGTCAGCTGGGGGAATTCCTGTATATATTATCCTGATTATCCCCTAACCCGAATAATCTAATTATTCCGATAATCCGATTAATCCGATAATTCCTATTAATCCGATTAACCCGATTATCGCCTAAGTTATACAAAATTGTAGATATAGTTCTTCAATCGTAGGTTTCGTCGTGGAGTCACGCCTGCAGGCAACACTGCCGTATCTAAGGATGGGAGGGGGGGTCAGGGATTCCTTCCCGTACTCTCATCTGTATGGGAGTTATAATAAGAAATTACGATAAATTTCGCGTTCTGCATAAATCAATGTACAGCTATCAGCAGGCCGTAGCTGTACCGCACGTACATAGAAGGGAATTAGTCCCACGTCCTTGTCCTCTTTGATTGCCTCGGATAGAACTTCGCCACGCAGTGCGTATTCTTCGTCTGTCTCCAGTATTCGTATTTTAACCAAACAAATCATGGCAGCTTTCTCTACGCTGGAATGTGCCTGCAAAACGAAACACGAATCCGTTCGTCACCATAGAGTTTTTTTTAAATCAGCAAAGATATGATCGATCCGTGCTGTTAGAAACTTATTATTAATAATTATTATAAGTTTAAAAGCTATTGGCATGTTACATAATTATTATAAATAATAACAGGTGAACTAGTATTCCTAATAATAGGTAATATCAGGAGTATTCCCTATTATCTACTCCTGGTAATATATATATATAATTACTGTAATAATTATAATAATATAATTAAGATAATATAAGTAATATCAGGAGCGTATAATGACAAATATATTTGTATTGGACACAGTATACATATATATACAATATTTACATATATACAGTATACAATATATACAATATTTGTATATATTGTACAAATTTGTATATATTTGTCATTATACGCTCCTGGTAATATCGATAACAACAGGTCAGCGAGTGTCAGTGATAACAGGTGAGAACAGAGCGATGTAGACCTCCTTCGAGCAATAAGCGACCATCCTAGACAAGATGGCTCCGTCCTCCTCGGATCCGTGCTCCTCTTTGTAGTGTCGGATGGCCTGCGCACGCGCAGTGAGCATGCAGACGAGGATGCAGTCGCTAGCTGACTGTTGTAGGACGCCTCCCCCTCTGCCCATGTCTTCGAATGGACGGAAGATATTGGGAAGATTCACCATGCGAGCTGAATCGAATTTTTGCTTTGATTACTTTCTACTTTCAAGCATTTTCCTTATAATCACTATCAAGAATTGTTATAATATTTATTCAATATAGTATATTTATATTTCTACGGTTTCCTTTCTGAAAAGAAACAGACGCTGACACGGAGAAGGTCAAAGGCAATTCACGAAATCAGATTCTCAAAAAACAGCGAACGCTATAATTCAATAGCCACAAACATAAGCCAGCTGTCATGAACTGACGGACTGGAAATAATGACGAATACTCGAGTGACGTTCTCTGTCATATCAACATGTTCTATGACAAATATTGGCGAGTCAACTTCCTTCCGCTTTACAGCTGAAATTCACTGCTTGCGTTCTTGCTGCTTCTTGCGTTCCTTCCTGCTTCTTGCTGCTTCTTGCGTTCTTCACTGCTGCTTCACATGCTTCGCTATTCATAATAGCGCTCCTAAACTCCTATGATGCGCACAACACATACAACAATATTTGTCATCTTCCTATGACAAATAGTGTCATAGGAGAGCGTATATGCGTATGTCTTATCTGTCATAGACGCTGGTTATATTGCGTTCACCTACCTATCCAGTCCAACATAATCGTCTCCAGTTCTGTGCAGGCCGGACTCGCTGCCTGCGAAAAAGAGAGAAACGCACATACCCGTCACGTTAGACTACGTCCGCATGCGATGAGACAAGCACGTCTGCTCTCGCGATCACACCTTCCTTTTTTAATGAGATCTTTGTTATCGATCACCGAAGGAATGCGTCGATTGCCGTGGAAACGCTCAGGTCGAGTCGCTTCACAAAGCGCGGCTAGCTGCCGTAACGACTGTCCGTAACGACGGCCGAACAAAGACCATTTAGATGTTAAGCCTCAACCGTGATTAATCGCCACTAAAAACGAGCTTAACGAGCTTCGGCGGTATTTAAATACGACGGCAGCACTGGCAGCGGCGCGCGCTCCGTAACCGTTCGAAACGATCACGTGATCGCGCGCGTGACGTGACGTGCTCGCTTTGCTATTTATAGCATTAATAGATCGATCAAACAAATGTTGATTAATAACCAAACAAACAACTAATGAACATGTTCTGCATGTGAGCGGCCACGTCGCAATTCGACATAATTATACCAGCATTCCTCGTATGACGAATCGTCATATAAATAGTTCCAACGCGCATATTGACTCTCGTTGGCGCGTGAAAATCACGTGAACATACACGAGGACAAAATGTCGCATGAGATGGTGTCTGTATTTGTTTAGTCAATAATTCAAAACTATTGCATTATTGAGTATTATTGAAATCGAGTATTAATGATTAAAATATAAGCGATTCATTATTTATTTCGTTTACGGAAGAAAAGAGACGTGTACAAAATCAAACGGTGTACTACGGGCTGCCTAGAATAATAGAATTATAATAATAATTAAAAGAATAATAAGGTTGACTTGATTGGGATGGTGTTAAGCAGCTTTACGTTGGTTCTCCTGAAAATCATATGCATGAAAATCACTAATGCGAATTGCTGTAATTTCCTAGCATGACATCCTGTCGTGCCGACCACGTGCCCGTAGACTGATGATTTATATGGAAACCTAAAAGCCATACAGATGTCGATCCATCACGAAACGCGCGAGTGGCGTACGAGGGAATTTTTGGCCAGCAAAAATATTGGAGTGGTTGTGTTGCGGTCGCCTGGTTGTTTAAATGTTCAAGCATTTACAAAATGTTGTAATGTGCTACCCGCTGATCGAATACGTACGATTTCACAAAGAAAACAACAGAACAGCGTACATATTTCCGTAAAATTCTCTAAGTATGCTACTGCATTGAACATTATTTGTACTTACCGAATTTCTAGATTGGCTAGAATAGCTATAGAAAGATTTACGCCGCACATAGTAGAGAAGCGAGTTGCCAGACCGATGATTAATTAAATGTTGACAATTAAATAAGTTCTGTCGTCATAATCGTGACATCGATTATTCGGTTAGATCAATGACTAATCGATGCCTTTTTAAACTCCAAAGTGATAATCAATACCACTAGTTCGTTGCCATAATTATGATCGATATTGCTAGCTGATTTACATAAAGTTGGCAAATAACACATAATTAGCAGGTATTAGTAAATACGGCTGGCTCATCGCCAGACGGCACCCGACACGTTATTACGAGGCGCAAGACAATACTGCTGGCACATTGTCAGCTGCTTGCTTCTGGCACAGTGCCAGGCGTCTGCTGAATACTCACCCACGAGAAACCGACGCAGCCGATTGCGTCAGACAGCATATCGGCGAGGATTGACGGCCACGAGTTACCGGCGGGGAAGTAGGCGTGGAAGCGCGGGTGCTGCCAGTGCGTAACCTGCAACAACAACAACGTCATCGTTACCTATCTACGTCATTATGCTGCACGTTGCATCATTTAGAATTCGGATTGGCGTAAGAAAAGGGAATCGGGTGGAATTTGTGTGGTTTTACTCCCGTTTCATTCGATTACAGCAGGAGTGTCGTAATATAGATGATATCAGGGGTTAATAATGACAAATTTTGACAAATAATGACAACATTTGTCATGATTAACCCCTGATGATATATTCTGACACTCCTGATCATGGAATGGTATACCCGCAGGTTGATTCGAGCAGAGTTTAACTAATTAGCCTACACAATTATAAACTACTATATAGCACAGTTGGGTTCCCGTATCCTCTCCTGCCTATAGTAAAGTTTTATGATAAACATATACGTACACGGCGCCACCATGCACTCGGTGCGTGTTATACATTCGTAATATAACGCCTAAACCGAGTTGGCTTAGTGAAACGAACCAAATACAATATCACGGAAATAAAGCACCTAGCTTAAAACCACGGGATTTTTCCAGTATATATGTCACCACATAGACTCTATCAATTACCGTCAGACGATAGCTAGGTTGCGCGTTGAACCAAGGTCACAGACGCAGCGGTAAAAAATGACTTTCCGTTACGCGTTCGTTCACGCGTGTCCCGCACACTAAATCTGTTGATTAAATATACTAATCGATTTTTCATAAGCGGGTTGGAATTTAGGATCGGGTAGTTTTTGTCAACAAGCTCCTGTCAGTTTCTAAAGTTCCGCATGCGGTCATCAGATGTTGATTTCGCGTGATGGTGTGACAGTAGCGACAGCTCACATTTCTTTGCCAGCGAAATACGTGACCTCGAGTATGATTGATATACAATATGGCCGCGGGTGGTGAGCAAGAGGCGAGTAATACAAGGCTGCTCGGCTGGGGCAGAAGAAAGGCGGTGGAGGTTAACGATCAAGGATTAGGATATATAAACCCTTCTCTCTTAGCCTATCGTCAGCACTTGCAGACCACTTACTTGCATCGAGAGGACCTCTGAAAGCATCTTTGGTAATGTAAGTATAACTTTTTCTACGGCTTATATTATATTATACTATGTGCAAAAGCCGAGATAGTCGGAGCTGATAGATATGTCTTTATGTAACTATTGCTCGTAGAGTACGACTCACGCAGTGCAAAACATATAGAGATGTTATAGTATAACCGATATACTTATACCGTGACTACGATATTGCTAGCGGTTCTGCTTGCATCTATGACAAATACGACATACGCATATACGCTCTCCTATGACACTATTTGTCATAGGAAGATTCTTCCTATGACAAATATTGACGAGTCAACTTCGTTCCGCTTTACAGCTGAAATTCACTGCTTGCGTTCATAATAGCGCTCCTAAACTCCTATGATGCGCGCAACACATAAAACAATATCTGTCATAGGAAGAATCTTCCTATGACAAATTGTGTCATAGGAGAGCGTATATGCGTATGTCGTATTTGTCATAGATGCTAACAGAACATGTTGGACTCACGCAGTGCAAAGTAAAGGAATGTTATATCCGTGACTACGATATTGCTAACGGTTCTTTCGTTTCGTGAGATCTTAAATTGTTTCTTATATTTGCAGAGCACTCGTCACAATGTTGTCTTTGGCTGTTATTCTACTGATTAGTGTAAGTATAAAAATATAGATAAGACCAACGTGCATCTATGACATGATATTTATTAACTTTCTGGCCTTATGAGTTGTGCTTATATTTGAAAAACTGTGGCAAATTGTAAGACAGAAGCACCTTAGGCGAGCTAAATTTATTAGATCTTTACCGAGGGGCAAGTGGTGAATGTTAATCATCGGAGTATATGTTGTTATATAACGAACCGTGCGCGTTATCACCACCTCAGCACACCCCATGGCCCCGTCCTTTCTTTATCCGCCAGTGGAATAGCTATCGAGCATTTACTTATCATGCGTCAACTTTCCGAACATCTCCCACCCCAGCTGTTCACTGGCGGCTATCTGCCTTCTCATTTTTCGATCCCATGCCTTTCCGTAAATATCTTCGCTTCCTGTCATTTATTGCCGTCTGCTTTTTCGTTCTCACCTTGCCCCCATGTTCTCCCCTGTCAGACTCCTCCACCCCTAGTCCTGCTCCTTATCCAATTTTCCCCAGTCTCTTTTCACTTTGGTGTGTGGGTAAACTTTTTTTATTTATGAAATTTAAATCTTAAAATCTTTCACATTGTACAAACACTGTCCAGACTCAACCGCGCACCTTGCACGTACCCAATTATTTAAAAAATGTTTCAACCTCTCACCTCATTCAATTCTTTTGTTTATACTTCCTTTTTTATTTCTTTTTTTTTATAATTCTCTTTTTATTTTCTTAACCTCCTTTCTCTCTCACTCTTGCTTCATCTTCTATTCCATTTCCATTCTCGCCAGTACGCCTCGCTCTTCTTTCGTCCTCCGACCTAACCTCAGTCTCTCATGGAGCTCACCCGCCTGCTCACTGAGCATGTAAACATATAATCTTTATATATAAAACTTTATCTTTTGAGATGTGGTGTTTTATGTAAGGGCTGGTGTAATTTAAAAAAAAACATCAAATAAATTTTCTTGAAAAATTTTTATTTGATGGTTTTTATTTCCATTTTTCGCTCAGCCCTTTTATCATCCAACGGAAGTAGATCGTATTTCTTTTTTTGAATAAATTATAAAGCAATATCAGGCCTAGTTAATTGTTATCATTCGGAGTATGATTAAAACAATTTAATAACGTATATTGGTTGTATATAAGAAAAAAACCACGGCGTTGATGCATAGCTCGCAATTCTGTGTGAATCTAATAGACGATTAATAAATATAATTGACATTAAATTTCACGATAACCACCTGAAATTATCCTTCTATTATCCGATGATTCCACCCTTATTTAAACGCATATAGTACGCTTTACATATACATGCTCCGCGATGTCTCTACTTCTTCCTATTACCTGTACGGGAGGACCGATATCCGTCATTCTCTATTCCATCCTAACATTTTTATTATTATTATACATTCCTTCTGTAATAATCTTTAACTCTCTGGTACTCTCTACTTCGCTTACTCTTTCTTTACTTTCTCCTTTTTTTCTCCTTTCTTTTACCCTCGACATTATGTTCTAATATTCTACCTCTCTACTCTCCTACTTTAGTCTCTAGTCTCCTCTGATCCTTGGTTCTGACTTTTTTACTCTATACCAGGGCATATATTCTCGTGTGGATTCTCATACCTATTAGTTATCATTCGGCTCTGACTCTTACTACCTTATTGCTACTTTCTTTTATTCTACTCCAAGATCATTCGAGTCTATCTGGCACTCTACTACTCTCTACTGTTCTACTCTATTCTCTACTCTAAGTCTCTAGTCCTTACTCTCCTTACTCTACTCTCATTCTCTATTCCTCTCTTTGTCTCTCAGTCTCTAATCTCTACTCTACTCTTCTACTCCTTCTAGCTCGTACTACTCCTCACTCTCTACTTCTACCTCTACTTCTCTACTCTACCTTACTCTCATTCTCAATATTTCTACTTCTAGTTCTCACTCCTCCTACATACATCTAATCTCTACTCTCTACTCTCCTATCTCTACTCTATTCTCTATTCTATACTCTAGTCTCAGTCTCTAACTCTCTACTCCATTCTCTACTCTTACTCTCAGTCTCTAGGTCTCCCTCTCTACTCACTTCTATTAGTCACACGTTCTATTATTGCGGACTCCTGACTATTGATACTCGTGGGCGAATCGACTTACTCAAGCTCACACTCATCGTAATTAATGTTAGTGGTTTGGAGACAAGTACAACTGTAAAACAGGTACGGGGTCATGACATACACGATGGCTACAGGCATGTGAGGGTGATGTGGCGAGCTGGCAGCCGCGTGTAATTTTTATCAGCGCAACACACCCATTGAATCGGTCCATAGGCGTAATACTTTACAACTTTTCTAAATTATGACACAGTCGATGGCATTAAACACTCCGGGCGTCGAGCCGACAAAATTTTGTGAGGAGTATCTCTCATCGTCTGATTGAGGCGAACATATAGCATGGATAGGGGCCACAATGTATATGTAAAGGCAATTATTAATTAATTACTACACTCTTCCCTTACTTTATACCCTCCTTTGCACGAGAAGGGACTTGAGGATATATATAATATATATATATATATATATAATTATAATATTATTTATAATATATAATATATATATAACATACACAACGCATACCACACTCTCCCCTACGATATCATCCGCCCTATCAACGCCTCACCCCACCCGAGAGGCCACCGACACCCACCATCACTATCATATCCTTCAGACAAATACTGCATTGACATACGGAATTAACGAACTAGAGATCTCAGTCAACAGCGCTACGATATAAAGCCGCGACATCCGCGACGACGATGACGAATTTTCACGAGCAACCTTCGCGTCTGTCGCGATGAGACGAGCTGAGAGGATAAAGGCGCTCCACCGAACAACGGCCTTTGATTTATCGGTGCCCGCGGTCGATCTGTCATTAAGCTCGAGGCTATTAGGTTGTGTTTATGCAAGTTGCAGTCAGTGTTAAAATATTGCGAGCGCCATGCACAAAGGGAGCGGAAAGCGGAGCAAATAGGCCATTGGGACTCTAGCTGATATATAAGCGACGCTAGCGAACAGCATTAAGCTACTTGCACTTGCAGAATTACTTGGAACCGTGAAGAACCTGGTGAAAACGTCTCTGTAAGTATTATTGCTTAGTTGTTGACTTGTTGGGTTGATGTTGCTTGTCTGCCTGCCTTCTCTTTGACTTTATAAACTGTTTTTCGTTTTTCGCACCCCCCTTCTCTACTCACTTTCTCTCGCGCTTTTCTCTTCTCACACACTTTCTCTCTCTCTCAGACACACTCTGTTATTTCTCTCTCACACACACTTTCTTCTCTCTCTCGTACTCTCTCTCTCTCATCTCTCTCTCTCTCTCTCTTCCACACTCTCTCTCTCTCTCTTTTCTCTCTCTCTCTCTCTCTCTCTCTCTCTCTCTCTCTCTTCACTTCTCTCTTTCTTCTCTCTTCTCTCTCTCTCTCTCTTCTCTCTCTCTTTCTTCTCCTCTCTCGTCCTCTCGCTCTCTCTCTTCTCGAGTCTCTCTCTCTCTCTCTCTCTCTCTCTTCTTTCCCACTCTCTCTCTTCTCTCTTCTCTTCTCCTCTCTCTCTCTCTCTCTCTCTCTACTCTCTGTGTGTATGTCGTGCGCCGGTGGCGCCGCTGTGCGTGTTTATTTGTATCTGTCTGTCTGTCTTGTCGTTTTTCTTCGCTCTCATTATATCGCTCTCTCCTCGACTCTTGCACCACACGCTCCTTTCTCTTCTCTCTCTCTCTCTCTCTCTCTCCTCTCTTTCTCTCTCCCTTTTCTCTTTCTGTCTCTCCTCTCTCTCTCTCTTTCTCTTTCTCTCTCTCTACTCTCTCTCTCTCGAATGGAGGTCTCCTCTCACACTCTCTCTCTCTCTTTCTCTCTCTCTCTCTGTGTCTGGCCCTATTTATCATTATTTACCTCACTCGTAGTTGAGTGGCTTGTAACCGGCTTACTCTATGTCACCAGTATCTCTGTAGATCAAACATGTTATAGACTTAATTCACAAATGCGCGCATCTAGAACTAACAACTAGACGTCGAAATCACGCCGGTATGTCTGCTTATCTCTTGCAGCTCTTCAATCATGAATTCAATCTTGGCTATCGTGCTGCTGGGCTGCGTCGTGGCGGCGCAGAGCGCTGGTCTTCTTGGAGCCGGGTATGGATATGGATTGGCGGGTCGGGGCGGACTCGGATACGGGCACGGAATCGGGCACGGAGTCGGAATCGGGAACGGACTCGGATACGGGCACGGACTCGGATACGGCCGTAGGCTCGGACACGGACTCGGATACGGGCACGGGATCGGATACGGCCGTAGGCTCGGCCACGGATGCGCCGGATACGGATGCGGTGTGCGACGCTTGGGGCATGGTGGTCTCG